>NC_051177.1:179062196-179090024 GCF_013339695.2 Rhipicephalus sanguineus | reverse complement strand
TAGTTAACTAGCATGCCTGCTAATTTGGATGCTTTAAAATAAAGCAGAATATAAATGAGCTGTGATTGTATGAGAAGTACAAATATAGGAGCCTTGCTATTAACAAATGTGCAACAGTTCACATAACCAAGAATACAATGCTGGCAGTGAATATTGAAAAACTATATCCCCAATACCTGATGCTTAGTGACACTCAAGTGATGCTGCCATGGCAATGCTGACATGAAAATTGTTTAAGAACTTTTCAACATGATAACACTTACGACATAGCTGATCACTGGGCTTATTGTTACTAAACACATGAACAACCTTACACAAAACTGCTTGAGGGTGAGCCCCAATTTGAGTGGGCACAAATGCCTGCAGTGCTAAGTCCCATAAATTATATAAACATAGTTGCTGGCGTTCCAATTTCTAAGTTTTGTGTGGGCATTTGTTCTTTATATGTTGCAACTTTTTGTAAAGCATCCCGATTTCAACAGGAACAACTGGAAAAAGAAGGTTAAACGACCATATTCTTTCAAGTAATTCATTCTGTGTAGTTTCTTCTCGTGATTCGTTGCATCATGAGTTTCATGTGATCCTTATACTTGGGACAAGAGAGTGCAGGTTCTCCCAGAGCTGCTGATTCTGCTCGTCTGTCGGAGGGGCCGTCGGAGCAGATAGCCGATGCTCAAGTAAACAAAGGAGCACCTCGAGCTCAGCATTGCAGAGTCTGCGCGGTTTGACACCTGGAAATATAAGAGCCCGAATTTGAGCCTTTATCATTTTCAGATGCACTGTGCTTGATGTGATGCATGCTGAGCCATATGAGAGTGCAGAGATTATGCAAGTGAAACAAATTTAGAGTCTCAATCTCAAACATCTCAAACAACAAACCGAGACAAAAAACAGTGTCAGGCAAATTTGACCCACTGTGTGAAAGCAGAATTCATGAACACATCTTTTGGACTAAACAGTAGAAAGGCCACAGTATGCCACACAAACTTCCCTTGCCTTCTGTTTTTTCTCATTTATGTTCTTATGCCTATTCTGGCTTTTGTGACAATATTCCACTGTTAAACACTGCATGCTTTCTGATACAATAATTGCTGTGGTTTTACGTCCAAAACCACAATATGATTATGAGGGACACCGCAGTGGAGGGCTCCGGAAATTTCGACCACCTGGGATTCTTTAACCTGTACCTAAATCTAAGTACATGGGCCTCAACGCATTTCCCTCCATCAAAAATGCGGCACCGGGCCGGGATTCGTACCACGACCTTCGCGTCAGTAGCTGAGCACCATAACCACTAGACCACCGTGGCGGGTACACAATATGATTATGAGGAACGTGTAGTGGAGGGCTCCAGAAATTTTCACTATCATACACAATTTGTTTCCCTATCAGAATATGTTAACGCCATTGCTCAAACTAAAAAAAAAATATGTATATTTTAGAGAGTTACATAAAAAGTGCTATAAAAAGATGCCTAATCCGTCCTAAACAATAAAGCTGCAAGTGCCAGTTAACATTTTTTTAACAAGTGAAAAGTGCACTCCTTGCCAATAGCAGCAGAACTCCTAACAGCCCGCCTCACTCAAAATATAAATATATGTAGTATAACAGCACCATATTACCAGACAAACCTCCAAGTCTCACTTTAATGAAAGCAGCACAAGTAGTCCTCTAAAAATTCATTCGTTCTCACCACTTGCATCCTGACAGCTGAATCTGCATTGTCTTCATGAATAGTGGATAGTAAACATGGGTGAGTCCAACAGCGATGATTCCAGAAAATCATTTCAAGAAAGTACCTGTTCTGTTTTGTGCACAGCCACTGACTCTTCATCCACCTCTTGGTTGCTTGAGGCTTATCGCCGTTCTTGTCATCATTAATACTGCTGTCTTGCGACGAACTTGACATTGTTGCTGAATCATCAAGCACAGCATTGTCACTGGGAGCATCACTCTGGGCGGAGGTAGCTGGCTGGAGGTTGCCGTCTTCGGGTGTGGCTTGCTTCGAAGCCGCCATCCCAGCACTTAAAGAGAGTACAGGCATCTAAATTACTCGTGGAGCGCTCACGCTATATGCAACAGAGCCAGCAATGTGTGCCATGTCAACAACCACGAGGGGCACGGACTCAAAAACCCGTTGCGTGTTCGTATGGCTGTCTCTGCACACAAGCAAAGCCTTCTATGCACAGAAATCAATACAGCATGCTTTGAATGCTCTAAAGCACACCGACAGAATGCTCTACTGAAAAACAACTTATAATGACACTAAAGCGGCAACCAAACATTGAAAGCCGACCAAATACAGAATACGGCACCATGTTTTCATTTCGTTGGGTTTCTCGCAAACGCCGTTTTAAAATATATGCTTCTACAGTACAGTCTATTAAATGGGGCACCGTTCCAGGAACTCCCAATTTCATATCACTCTTACCACTTTCGCCTCAACCTACAGCGGTAAGTGAATCGAAGTGTGTTTAATAAGGGGGGAGGGGGGGGGGCAAATTGCAGACGACAGAGTACAAGCCCGCTCCACCAGTCCAGTACAGCACGCTTCAGAACAACACATCTACAGCGCGGTTTGTTTATTTACCGCGCACTCCACGGCGTCTTGTGCGTTTCAACAGAGCCCGTTATAGCTACAGCATTACAATTCACATCAGTCATGTAACTTGGTATAAAGAGACGATGCTAACAGTCATCGTTTCTTCGTTGTAGGGGAGCGCCAAGCATCGCCCCTTTTCCGATGAGAGCCATATTAAAAAAGTTTTTGCAGCAAGCAATTTTCGCAGGCGCTGCGCAGCAAGCCGTAACGGAACTGACAGAAATACGGCATGTGGCTGTATTTAACTTGAGATTCCGTATTTTACAGTTTACACCACACAGATTAGTCTGAAGGCTCACGAGTGCACCAGTAACTGCCATCACACGTAAGGTATCGACACCTGTCTTTTTTTCCGTCACGGCGCACCACGCTTAAGAAGTCAAGGGGGTATGGCAAGAATAACAGCAGCTGCGATGCTAATAACTCACCTAGGCGCCGCCTTTGAGTTTCGCAAGGGCTTCGGCCGATCGAAAAAACACGAGAATTTTGAATTTGCTCCACGCCGAGCTCGCTTCAATATCGCGCTAATCGCGCTAAAACCAGTGTGGCCTAACTGATTTAGCCAGGTATTTACAAGCGGTCGTTGCTTAGTATCGTTACCAATCGTACGCATCAACAAATGTTCCATAAATACTGAGAAGCAGCATATTTAAACCCTCATCATAACTTTCTGCGTTAATATATTTTTTACAATACAGCTTGCACAATCGTGCTTATAGTACATTTCTGTTGTTGTTGAAGCCTTGAGATTGGACGCACCCAACGCACCAACGTTGCAGTGTACCCAGTTTGCAGAAGCACTGCCTTTTAGATATTGTTTGTTGCAAGCACGGTCACTCGATCAAAACGCAGAGCAGCTGTGCTAGAAAAACAAACGGCCGCTCGGCGGTGAATTTTCAGCAACACAGAGAGAGTAGTGCAACAAAACGCGCATCAAGGCACCCTAACACAGAGTGCCGCAGATCTCAAAGGCCACGAAAGCAGCGGACCTGCAGGATGTAGCCCAATGGTGTGAAATGTGGGTTTAGGAATCCCCGCTACGGCTCTTGCACCAGTACTTGCCAGGAATACTGCGTTGGTATATAACCTACCATCTACTTTGAATAAATATGAAAATGTCGACATTTTCAGTAAAAGAAGACTTGCGCTCGTACTTCGTTCACTTGCAATGTGATACTGTGTAACCTATTTCATTTCTTTGATCATTGTTATTCTACTAACATGAGTTTCTTGCTGTATTATATAGCTAGTGTTTGATTGTTTTGTTGCTAGCATTGCTACAGTAGTACTGTATAATTCTTGCTATAGCGGTTTTGTACTGTATATAGTCTTTTCTAAACATTTCTTAAAATGTTTTTTCCTGCAGTTAGCATTTGTGTCCTTGAGTAGTTCCAGCTATTGCTTGAATTTCATGTTTAACACACTGGTTTAACACTGCACACGTACTTGTCATTTGCAGTTTTTTTTTTTTTCATGCTAATCACTGTACTGGACTGCTTGTTGATACTACCTTGTATAGCCTGGTTGTTGGGTCCCGTAGAGCTACTTATGTAGCTTTTAACCGAACGCAACCATCCAGCATGTACAGTTGCGCTCAATATGACTTGCAACACAGGGAGTGCGTGGCCTTACAAGTTCAAAGACTGCACATGGCTTCCAGTGGCCCTTATTTCCATAACTAAACGCTGTTCTCTCACTTAGGTATGATCCCAAATAAGAAAATATCATTTAGTTGTTGAAATAAAAACATGTTGAAGCTACGTGCAATCTTTGAACTCGTGAGGGCCACACGCTCCCGTGTTGCAAGTCGTATTGAGCGCGACTGTACATACTGGTAAATAAATGGACTGAATTGAATGCACAGTACTTCTAGCAGTTGACGAAGCACGCTTTGTTGGAGAACACTGTTGCAGCTGCTTTACTTGTTAGTGCAACATGTCCAGAGCCACAATACTTTTTCTAGTTATCAGTATGTATTTGCACGCGTGCCCGCAGCCAACTCCACAGACGGCAAAAAATATACAACTAAAATACCCATTCTATCGCAAGAAACCCACACATCACATGGCACCTATCACATGCATCAGAAAAGCCTCGACCCGTTGTGTGTCAGGTCCATGCTTGAAGAGATGCCCGTTTTGTGTTTGCTAAGAGGTAAAGCACATTCATCTACCATTTGATGATACTTTCTGCAGTAAAAGCAGCGAAAGACCAATTTAGAACAGCATTTTGCAGCACTGGCTCACTATCGGTCCCTGCTTGCCAGTCAACACTTGAATGTGCCAGGTGGGCAGTTGCTATTACACCAAATTTTAGTGACACATTCGACACTACAGAAAGTTATTTGAATTAATGCTCTCAATGCTGTCCTGCGGCATGCAAGGAAGTATTTACAGTAATTCTTGTGATCACAGGTAGTATGGTCCGAATTGGCCGGCGATGGAGACCGTGGAACTCGTTCCATCTAAACACAGCTTCGGACTCGAATGAACTAGCACACACACTTGTTCAGCAGCTTTACACGTCAAATTCAAATGTGATAAATGTGTAATTACACAAACTGGGTCATATAGCAAACAAGGGTTTCTTGAGACTTGAAAAAAGCACCAGATAAGTTATTTTCAATTTCTGCAAAGGTTCAAGAAGTCAAAGTGAAGCTGAATTGAGGTTGCAATTGCTGCACAAGTGCAATTAGCAAGAATAAAAAGGAAGAATGTGCTTTTGATGGGCTTAAAAAAATTAGTAGCAAGACAGAGTCAAGACCCACAACATGCAGCGTCTAACAAGCAATGTATCGCGTAAAAAAAACATGTATGCCAGAATACTGAATATGCGAGGTTCAAACCGCATCAAATGGCTTCTGCCTACCTAATGAAATGCAATCCTACAGTAAGTAAACAGGAACACTCAGCTTGCTTGTGGCACAACATGCAAGGCATTCTGCTTTTGAAAATTTACATGTAGTAGATCCATAAAATCCTAAGGACGCACTGCAAGTGAATTTTACATGACAACTAGAGAGATTGTCAAAGCAGCTGAAATCACTTTGGCTGAGTGACTTCAGCGTCAGTGCACCTTCGATTCAGTTAGCAGAAAAGAAGCTTAGAACTTTAGCCATGCAGCAAAGCAGATTCTTTAGGATGGCAACACATACGTTTCAACACTTGGTAGGTTCTTTCATCCCTACTGCTGTTCACGTGAGCTTTGCCATTTTTCAATTTTTTTTATGTGAGCCATGAGATGATTGAGTCATGTATGTGTAAGATGTGCTTGTGCGTACATTTTCACACCTCATTTCTAATAAAATCTTGTTGGATGATAGCATTTGACTGCTGCTTCCACTGTTCAATTTCAGCACACCTGAAAACAAAATCTCATTAAAGAGAGACAACTGTACACCCAGGACAGGTGATGATTAACGACATGTTCATTTATTGATGCCAGTTTTAACAAAAGATGAAGCTAACAGGCTGCAATAGGGCCCAAAATACAACGTCTCTCAGGGAACGAAGAAATAAGATACTACGCTTTGTTATTATTTTGGTCTTCTACTGGTTCTACCACAGCTTCATCCAGCGCAGTTCGTATTTGTTTCACTAAACCACTTGGATCATCCATTGCAGTTTTTCCTGCGAGAAGAAGGAACATGAAAATCGATTACATGTCTCGATCACACACAATCGTCGGGCAGCATTCACAAGCAAAGCAGCGCAGCATACCTTAATATAAAGCCTAAACGGTGCAGACGCTCATCCAAAAATAGCCTTCTTAATTTTCTCGAGAATACCCATGTCTCCTTCTTGTGCAGTCTCATCTCTGCCAGCATATGTTTTCTTGTCGCCTATGGAAAGAGGAGAAAAGAAAATTTCCTTTCTGTTTAAAAACTCCCGAAACATATTAAAAATCTTGTTAGCTATGCGTGCTGGCTGAAACACAGGAGCCGTAGTTTCGTTAGCACTAGCAATCTGAGAACCAAGTCTCAAATTTCAGGTAGCACAAGGAGACTTTGGAAATGGCACTTTAGTTGCAGGTTTTTTGAGACACTGCCGGACAAAGTCCTTATGGGAACCTAACAGCATTGCAGCAGACTGCAGCATTTTCAACAAGCCTTCAGCAAGTTAGCAGACTCGAAAGTTTACAGTTAGGCTGGGATTTGTGGCAGCGGGGCCTCACAAGACAGAGACACGGGTATAACACTGCGAGATCAAATTTATGCAAATGTAAATCAACCTCAGCTAGCTAAACGAGTGTCTTCTCTGTAACCTGTTTAAAATTATCGGTGACCAAATGTTAAAGCAATTATATAAATCTCTCATTTCAGGCCACACAATCGGGCTGCTCTGCAGCTCACACACTGCAACCTCTCGGGGTGTTCGATCTTGCACATGCATTAAACCAGAGGGTCTAGTGGGCACAGCAAAAGACTATGAAAACCAGTGATAATGAGCAAGAAAAACTAGAATGCTGTAACAAATGATCTACAATGAAGGCGGGAAAGGAGGCTGCATAGAGGGCACCTCAGACAGTAAGCAGCACCTCCTCTCACTTATTTCACTGTGTTTTGACTTGTTCCATACCATTCAAATTTTAAAGGAGCACTGACACAAAAATTTTGCACCTTGTTTTTTTTGTTGCAATAGATAGCTTATGATCCACTTATCACGGCTGCAAACCTCGTTTGTGCCATTGCGCGACGGTTATTTATTTAGAAACGTTTTTAGAGCGCCCAGTCGCAGTTTCAAGTTTCAAAGAGCACCGAGCTAGACAGCGTCCTCCGGAAGCCGGGAAAACACAGCTGGCCACGTGAACACGCAAAATTGTGACGTAGGCGGCGCGCGAACATGGGTGCGGTGGGCGCCGAACCAGGTCAAGTGGCGCCAGCTATGGAGGATTAGAAACAACTAACAAACGCGTAATCTATGTCCTCCAAAAATTTGGAAGCGCCCATCTCGACTCGTTAAGCTTACAGCATCGATTATTTGACTATGGCTCTCAAAAACAGCGCCGAATCGGGACGAATACATTGCTGTCGAAGCTTGAGGACATGAATCTAAAGCAAATGGAAGCGTCAGTTCGGAACTTACACGTTACAGAGCGCACGGCGGCCACTTGATAGATTCGAAGTGGACGACAACCGCTTTTGGCAGTGCTGCCATGTTTTTCGGAGGCGCGAATGCCTCGCCGGCGAAGCTTGCCGTGCAAGTTGGACAGCTCTCGCGCGTCCGGCGACGGCCGACGTTCTGCGGCACCACGCTGTTGCGGCAGGCTAGCCGCTAGCGTGAGCGGACCATAACATCTGACAACGGGCACGACGAGCGAACAGCGGAAGAGAACACAACTAGCACACGCAAAGCCGCAGGTACGGAGGAAGAAATGGCAGGTAGCACGGCACAAGTGCAAGGGCACAACCAGCCAACACAAACTCGTGACGTAGGTATGTTTACGCATCCCCCGCGTTGATGTTGGCGTCGCTAAGCGCTCGCATCTCGCTCAGTCGCGCGGCATGCACTTAAAAATTGACTTTAAATATGTTCTAGGCTATATTGGCCCTTGATATTTCATAGACGTTGTGTACGGCTCCACATACATCTATTTCACTCATTATCTCGCCTTCGAAATTTTGTGTCAGTGCTCCTTTAAGTCAGCACTAAATTTCACGGCAATCACGATTAACTGTCTTCAGCACCTCCTACATTGTGCCATTTATGGTTAAGTCAAATACAACAAACATGCATCCTTATGTAAGGGTCGCAACAGGCATGACCTTGCTACAGAAATTTGTCACCTGAAATTTCTACGTGCCAGATCTACACTGTAATTTACTCCCTGGAAGATAAAGGCAGCACTGCAAAGTTGACAAAGACAGCAGACAGGAACGACACAGACATTATCTTCCACTATGTTCCAACTAGCCCCTACACAAGCTCTTCTGAATATATTTCCAGTGAAGCCTACTTACCTCTACGCTTACCTGCCAGCCTCTTAGTCATGCATCTCTAATTCTCACTCATTTGCATTACTGCGACACCTAGCATTTGACGAGACTCACACCCAAGCTGTGCAGAGGCCTCAAAGATCTCTGGCACGAGCAATGCATCACGAGGGACATTGGAGGTTTCAAAGGTGGCGTCACAGCTAGCCACGTCAACTTCTACAGTGCCTCATAGGCTGCAAAATTAGCTTTACGCTAGAATGCTCACCTCCCACGTGAAAGTCATAGGTTCCATCTAGCCCACGTATGTAGTGCACTCAGGCATAGCTATCACTGTAAAACAAAATTTTGAAGTGATTGCCTACACAAGTTAATGGAATTAAGCCTTTCTGTGATTCCCGAGAGGAAAACGGTGTTCTTTTCTGTCAATGCCTTCCACAGCTACAGACTCCCCCCCAAAAAGCGCAATATCCGAGCTGGATTTGAAAACTGCACAATTACAAATTATCAAGAAACTGATTTACTTCCGTGTACCCCTCGATACTTCTAGTTGCACCGAAATCTAAAATGAACAATAAGCAGAATATAAATTTAAAATTTTATGACTCCTGAAAGTGCTTCTACCAGTGCGGCTGGGCACAAGATCGTCACTGTCTACTATCAGTGGCAGATATAATTACAATGGATAGGCAATAAAACATCACCAGCATAGCCCAGCATTCATGCCCGTCCTACTTGCCTTGTGTTGACTAGGCCATCGATTGTGCCAGGCGTGTCTCGTTCCAGCTCAGCGTACGCCTGAATCAGCGCTTTCTGCTTGTCATTTAGGCGCCTAGAAGGTGGCAAAGAAGAGAGACTAAAATTTACACAGCCGGTACACATTTCAACGAACACCTTGTACTAGAAATTTCCCACAAATACCTGCTCGCATGCTCAAGTAGTTTACATTTAGGCGAAACACGATTTTTCAGAAGTTTTTTTGTACATTAAAAGATAGTGTTTGCTTGAACTTGTGTGTAAGAATGTTTCTTGGCTTTCATGGTCGTGGCTCATGCGGAATGTCCTGTGGCTCCACTAGCATGAAGCTTGTTAAAGGACTTTGCTTCTATATATTTCTCATAGGCTTGTTAAAAGAAACTAAAATAAGAAACTGAAGGTACAGTCAGAGAATGTCAGAACAAAACTGCATCTGACAGAACAATGCCTACGTTCTAACTAAATTCGTTACAAGCATGCAAAACTGTTGCACGGAAAAGAAAGAGTGCAGTCAGATAGATAGGCAAGAAATGGAAGCCTAATGCGTTGAATATGCCAGCAAACAACCTCATTGTCAATTTTGATGGCTCGTAAATAGCTTTACACGCCAATGTGTTGCTCAGGAAGAAAGAGCAAACGGAAATTACGAACAGGTTTTGCACCCTTAACAGCTAATACACGACTGTGCAGTTGCTGCGATCACATGGGATCATGCTGTATGATCACAAGTTGCTCATGCTGCATGTTGTGACATTTTGCTTACACAATAAGTATACATTAGGTTTCCAAGTAATATCAACTTTGCTACACTGGTAGAGAGCTCACTGAACTAAATCAAAGCCAACCAACTTTTCAATTCCGTTCATTTTATTGGATAATTCTTTATATTCATGATCGTAAAATCGAGGTTAGACCATCTAAGTGCCAGGAAACCAGGAGCCTCTATGCACTTTAAGAGGGCCACACAAAATGCAATACAGTCGAACACCGCTACAATGAACGCTGCTACACTAAAATTTCCGCCACAACGAACATTTTTTCTGATTCCCTGTCAGCTGCCCATAGAAAGTAATGCAAAAAAATTCTCTTCATAACAAACGCGTTTGATTCAGTATTTCTGCTTCAACGAACTTTTGGATAACGAAACTTAGACTGAACTGAGTGTGAACAACCGAAGTACTCAAATCAGAAGGCCCTTCCAAAGCTGTGACAGTCATTTTTGCGGTTCAACGAAGTCTTCGCGAACGAAACTGGAACCGCACTAAAGCTGCTGGTCGCCATATTGGAAGACAAATCCAAAGTACTAGATTTGAGCCACTGCAATCGATAGCCACGCGCGTCATCACGTGGGCTGCACAAGCCGGCACGAGATCGCATGGGATCACCTCAACGCTGCCGTTTTCTCTGGTTTGAGGTGCCAAGTTCTAGCATGCTCTACTCTGGTTTTCCTCTGTGGTGTGTGTTCCGTGGAAATGGCTACGCCGTTGAGGAAGCGTAAATTTCTCTCTCTCAAGTAGAAGGCACGGATGATCGCCGAGGCAGAAAGCGGAAGAAAAAAATCGAACATCGCCCATGATTTCGGCATTTAACCGAGCCCACTGTCCACGGTGCGTGAAGAACAAAGACTCCATCCAGAAGGCACTCGCTTCGGGTGCGTCTGCACAACACAAGAAAGTGACGCTGCCCAAACATGAGGAGCTTGGACAAGGCCGTCTACACTTGGTTTTGTGGCGCGCGGTGCGAATAATGTCCCCTGAGAGGAGCGATTGTACAGCAGAAGGCCCTGAATTATGCGTGCTTGCTTGGCGTCGACGATTTTAAAGCCAGCACGGGGTGGCTGACTGACATCTGGAAATAAAACTTCCGTAAGTGTCAGCTTGCCACGCTTGCTGACTTTGTCATAATATGCAGCGAAATTGTGATAATTCAAACCACTTCATTGTGGCGGCGCATGTGCCCGTTAAAATGAGCGTTTCGCAGATCGGTCCAGGGCACGCGCGTTGGTGTTAGGCATCAATCCCAATGTATGAAAAGTGTGTAACAGCGGCGTTCTAACATCTCCACGTTAGAACCAGCGTTTTCTTGTGTTAGTACATTTGCGACCGTAACGGAGCTTGAAAGGCAGCTTTGCCGCAATACCAATGTGTGATGAGGTGAAGCCATATCGAAATCTAGGGGACGACTTCCAATCGGACGTTGACTGTTGGTGAATTCCATTGGCGGATTCGGAGTGGCCAACGAACTCTACGCCGGAGCACTCCACTCCGTGGAGAGCATCCGAAAGAAATCTGCCAATGGAACACCAAGCGCCCTCGCCAGAGCAAACAGTAGGAGGCGCTAGCGCACATCTGCTTCACAAGCGCCCAGCATTCCTCGCGGTTTGCGCAGTTTTCGCCTTCACAGGCGCCAGCGGAGAGAACGGGCGCGGTTGGACATCGCACTTCATCGCACACGCGGTACGCCACGCTCTGCGCACGCGCGGGGAGCTTGCAACTTCCGGTCGAATCCACCGCTTTTTGCGGAGTAGAGAGAGCTGCTCCATGGAGTGGATCTGGTGCCGGAGCTGCTAATCTGCCAATGAAACATGCAGGGAGCACTCTCAATCCGCCAATGGAACAGACTCGCTCCGAATTGAGCAGAAATACTGCTACCGGAAGTGCTCCGAATCTGCCAATGGAATTCACCATGCGTCTTGGCAAAGTTCGACCGTAACGGAGCTTGAAAAGCAGGTTTGCCGCAATATGAGAGTGTAATGAGGTGAAGCATATTAAAAATCTGAAGGGGTCACTTTCAATCGGACGTTGACTGTATATTTGTTTTTGGGAAGTTCGAATAGTTCGAATAGTAAAATTCCAGTGCAAATACGAATCGAATAGCAAACCCTATTCTAAAAATATTCGAAATTTCGAATATTCGCACACCCCTAGTATAAAGCCATTGCACAGATCACGAAAGGTGAACTAACTGTGGTATCCGGATTTTTAGATGGACGTAGTGATCTCCGTATCCGGTGCTGTTCAACCGTTTCACTCCCTTGTTCGCCAACCGAATTTTGGTGTGTGATGAGGTTCCCATGGGGATCTGTAAGCAGTGGACAGAATAAATAGAGATTAACAAACACTCTGATATATTTGGCGACAACTTATCTTGACAGTGGAGCTATGGCTACGGAGGCGGGGCTTCTGCCACATTCACGTTGCTCTGCAAGTAGTATGGCAGCTTGCGGCTGATATCGGTTTTGCTCACACGCGTCGTTAATGCATTTAAAAACCATATACAAGTCGCCGACCGTTTATTTCGGACTCGGCGGGAACCGCTGAAAAGTCCGAATAATCGGGAGTCCGAAAAAAAGGATTCACCAGAAATAAAAACACTTTATTGGCCCAGCGGCCGAAAAAATGTTAGTGCGCGTCTGTACACATGTACGCTTACGCGCGACCCAGTCGGCCTGGTGAGATTTCGATTGTTCAGTGTACATTTTCGTGCTATTACAAGTATATTTTTCTTGGAGAACTAACAGCGCGTTTGCGGCGCGCACACTGACCCACTACATCATGGACACCATGTTTACTTTGGAAAACGGGCGTGCTAAAAAGTAGTGCTGTCTAAGAAATGGAAAGAAAGGAAGGCATTCTTGCAAGGTGACAATACTGTATTTTGTTTACGACTTCCCGCAACTGTTTGAGTCTCATAATAAATAAAGCAGCATTTACTTCACAACGCAAATGAAAAAATATTCAGTAAACTTAAGTACTATTTTTTGGCACGGTAGCAGGCATGTGCTTGGTTCTGTATTTTCCACGTGCTGTCAAGAAAAGCTGTTGCCAAGGTAGTAAATCCATCAGAGACATTTATGTTACATTACAGTAATGCTGGCAATATCACCCTCTGAAATAATCCTTACAATAACGTATGCACAAACTGCTACAATCTAATTGAATAAGCTATTGAATTACTGGATGAATAAATGAATTGAACAAATTTCAGCTACATTACTGTGTGTGTCATGACTGCCTCTAACTTCCCCGTTCTTTGTAGGAAGATGTCCACCCCCAAAATGTTTCTGAGAACCTTGAGATACACTAAATGTATTTATTATTGGTAGCACATCCGAAGTATATTAAGCTTGAGTGCCAGACCTTATGATGCATGTTATTTTTTTTTGTGCTATGTGCACTCTTGCGAAATGGTCGCAACACATATTCTGACCCCCTGCAATTCATTAATATGCACCTAAATCTATGTACATGGGTGCTTTTGCATTTTGAACCCACCAAAATGCGGTCGCCATGACAGGAAATAAAAACCGCATCCTTGAGAACACCAGCACAGTGTCTCAGCTTCTAAGCTACCTCGGCAGATGAGCCAAAGTGATAAACTTAGAACAAACCTTCAGCATGATGTCATCATAGAGACCTTGAACACGCACAGTGCCACCAAGTACTGCTTGAGAGAGCGTGATGGCAGCATCTGTGTGAATGTCTGCCCCGTCGCGGCGGAAGTAGTCGCTCCGTGCAACCTGCCAACAGAACAACATGCAGGTCAAGGATTGACACTAGGGACGTGCGAATAGTAACTTTCAAACTGAATCAAATAGTATTCAAATAGTTTTCGAATAGTGAGGCAACCGTTTGCAAAACAGCCCTAGATTCCCAGAACAATTCTTTTGAAACAAATATTCACAAACTTTAGCAAAGAAACATGACAATTACTTTTATGCGACAGAAAAAAATGCCACAATTATCTAAACTGAGACAAGCTCATGCACAGCAGCAATTAGAGCCTTCGAGATCTCTTGTAACTGTAGGTTGAAATACAGCAATTACTTCAGTATTCAAAGTGATATAATTCGGCATCACCGTTTATATAAAACTGAGACATAAGAATTAAACAATGGTTCATGAATCAACATGACAATGAATTGCATGATTGAGCTGCATGCATCTCAGTAATTCAATAATTAAAACAAGAAAAATGATCAATCACTGTTCCAATGCTATGTTCCTTCGGGGTTTTCCCGTCAGTGCCAATTATTCGAAAAGTATTAGAAAAATATTCAGTATTTCAGATATGCACTACTCGATTCATTATTCAAAATTTTTTAATATTTGCATGCTCCTAATTGACACAAATATCTTGCACATTGGTAAACCAAACTGCAGCTTAAGCTCTGTATAACTCCTATTGAAATTATTAATGGCACAACAAATTATGATTCTTTGACCACATATTTGCTCATTCTAGACTACCTAAGTGTCAGAAGTAGAAAAGTAATTTCACGGCTAGAGCTGTCTGAAAGAATAAAGCAAATTCAAAGAAAGCTTAGAGTGTTAAATACAACACAAGTCACAGACAACAGCCTGGTAATGCCAACAGCTTGTGAGGTGCAATTCAATAAACTGCAATGACATCAATACATGTACAACCGACCTAAGGGGCAAGAGAAAGCTTTCACAAAGACAATTCCATAATGAAGATGGCTTCTAACAAAAAGTCGTGCAGTGAAAAAGATACTCAAAAGAATCCTGCACTAAAAACAAAGGCAGGTGTGCAGTTTTATTGCGATAGCAATTATATGGACAGTCTCGGCTGAATTTTGCCGTCGCCGTCATGCACTGTATATGTATAAGTATTTATATATATATAAAAGGCTCAAAGAAAAATAATTCAGAAAAATGCTTCCGAAGTGCGGAATCGAACCAGGGACCTCTTGCTCCGCAGCGAGTGGTGCTAACCGCTACGCCACGAAATGCAGATCCTCCGCGTAGCTAACGGCGAGCGTTATATACACACCCTTTACCGCTGGACGGACTCAGAGACGGCCGGCGCTTATAAGCGTTTCTTCATTACCAGCGAGATGGCGCTAGGAGCACGACGGGCGCATTTAAAAGTCGTCGGCGAGCTCGCTCGCTTCTTATATTTGCGCAAGGAGAACCTTGCCCTTCCGCTGTCTGCTCACGCGGTTTTCTGGTGGTGAGGGGAAGAGGGTTGTTTCAAGGTTTCACCGTGATGTCCGCGCTCATGTTACGGAGCGTACGAAAGTCACTCGAGCAAGGGACGCCGCTAAACGAACAAACAGACGATGAGCGCAAACTATCAAGTGTCAAAGCTCGACACTTGAAGCACGCTAGTTTCGTTCGCTGCTTCGGCCGCCTTTGCAACAGGAGCGCTGTTCAAACTGAGAGTATCTATTGGCGGGCCTCAATTCGTATAGCATTAGTTTCTTGCTATCGCATTCATTGCTTCGCCCTTGCGGCGAAACTGTGACTTTTTCTTTCTTTATCTTTGCTACGCGAAGAAGAATAGTCATTCCCACTGTAAGCAAGCCGAATGTCATGTTTCTGTCATTCAAATAAAAAAAATAAGGACGTCTTACGTAGGTGTTCGTGTAACCCCATTGCTAAGGAATGAAATTCATGTAAAACCTTTTTAAGGTCTATCGCTCGCACATGTGTCTCTAATGAGGAAATGCTACCCTAGACAGAACAAATGAGCTAACCTTGAAGGTTACAAAGAGCTCTTTCTTGCCCACTTGCATGCGTACCGTCTGCCCATCTTCCACACCTGAAAGAAGAAAAACAGCGGATGTGAGCTACAAAACACCTTGCAGCGACAACAGGATGAGACAGAGCTGGAGCACAACAGACCAACTTCACCCCACTTCAGGGATCTGCCAGCAGCATAATGATAGCAGTCCTTGCCTCTTTCTGAGTCTAATTGGGTTCAAGATGACTGCAGGGAATACTGAAGAGAATGTCCCCAGCCAAGAACATCCCCTTCACGTGCGAATTAGGATGCACTGTCTACGTATGTGTCAAATTCACATATCATAATTCCAAGACACTCAATATTACACTCCAAGAAAGCAAATGAAATAATATGTTGTTTTGTGCGAGTTTTAATAATTAATTGTAATTAGCATGAAATCAAATACTTCATTATTGTGCAGTCAGTCATGTTCAATTTTGACATAAAAAGAATGAAATCACAGGCTCCAAATGTGTGCGCAATTAGCTTTTGGTTTCATTCATTTTGAGAAAGCAAAAGTAATATTTCTGACGTTGGTTCTGGAACGCAGCACGTCGAACAAGCCGGCGAACATCGTAATGCCTTCACCAAAGTGATCGGCTGCAGTCATACGCACCACACAGAGGTTAAGCCAAAACACATTGACTATGCAGGAGGTTCAGTTCGTCTAATAAGCAATGTATCGTGCTCTCTTTTGGTCACAAGTTGACACTACTAGCATAAGCAAGTTGCATACACAAACTTAGCCACCACTGTTGAAGGGGATATGTACATAGGAAATCCTTAGTGCTATTTTACACGCCACTTTTGTTGTTTGTAATCCTTTTTATCGTCACTTAAATAATTTCATCCTGATGATTCCAAATAAGTTTATCGTTTTTGCATACCTTGTAACAGCAAATTGGGTTACATCTGCACTGTATAATATTTTTTACCTTGATCCCTGTCTCTGAGAGAGAGGATACTTTAATCGTAGAAAGGCAGAGAGGTCGACTTGAGTTACAGGGTGCACTGGCCCACTACTTTACAGTAAAGACAGGGAACAAAAGCAGCGATTTATGACAACTATAAGATCACGAAGTGCGTGTATACAAGTCTATTACAGTGGGGCAACTCCAAAGTGATGCATCCATTCTGGGTCATTCCACGCCAACTGTCCCATTCGGGGCGCTCGACAAAAATCAATTCCTCTAAAAAAATCTGAGAGAAGTATGCCCATATATACATTAGTCCTACAGTATTTTCCCGAAATATTTTGAGCGGCAAAAATTTTTCAGGCATGTGAGCGCCATTTGAACTTCTCGAAGTGGTGGAAAACCAGGCACGAAACAAAAATTCGCTCTATAAATGGACCGTTTCATGCATTCATTCAACACTTGCTTTTTTGTGTTTTTAGAGCATCGTGCTATTATCATGGGACAGTTGCTTATAGTACCTTTATATTTTTCACTCCTTAGCGCATAGGCAAAATTGAGTAAATTGCAGCATTTCGGGAATTTTTTTTACAAAAGACGATTGTAGACTAAATACATCGATTACTTTTATAGAACTGTCCATGACACGTACTCTCTCCTAAAATTTTTGTTTTGCATGAGTGCGGCGCACAGGCTCTAAAATAAAATCCTGAACTTGGAAAAAACGCTACATTGGCCTATGTTGAGACGTCTGTAGCACCCTAAGGTGGTCCAAGAAAAAATAAGCAGAAAAGCGCATACAATTGAGAATCATAACTTTGTCCACAGAATGCTTAATCGAAGTAGTTTTTGTTTTAGTCAAGAAAATTTTTTTGAAGTTCAGTCCCACCATTGCATTATTTTGCTATGGGGGAAATACAAACCGACTGTACTTACTGCATAAAAAAAAAGAGGTAGTGTATTCGTAGCACAAGAATTTCAGTTCCTTTTGTTAGTACTTTATATTGTTTATTACATAACAGGGTGATAATAAACAGATGCAAAAATATAACAATACCATTGACTTAGACGGAAAAATTCCCCTATAATGAATCGCATTACTTTTGCATGCGGCTCTGAGAATCAATTGGCATCAAAATAAGTTAAGTCTCAAAGTTCATGTAAACCGGAGAAAGGAGGCATAGCCATTTATAGCAGATCTAAACAGAGTTCATCTATCTATTCCACAACAAAGGGCGCATGATGTGACGACGCGCCGCGTATTCACGCATTCTGTCCGTCGTCCGCGACACTACGGACGGGATATGCCAAACTATTTTTCACATCCTTATTTGGATGGTTGCAGGCAGCAGATTTTGGTTAAAGTAGAATTTGTCAGTCTGGTAACATGCACTGTTTTACAACTGTTATGAGATCACAACAGCCTGTTTATGTGGTGTAGTTGTCCGGCGCCGCTGCCTCCACCTCCGGTGTGTGCAAACAATGCAAGAAGTAACGCGATTCATTATTGGGGGAATTTTGGCATCTAAGCCAATGGTATTGTTATATTTTTACCTCTGTTTATTATCTCCTCGATATGTAATATACATTATAAAATACTAACAAAAGGAACTGAAAACCATGTGCTAAGAATACATTACCTCTTTTTTTATGGAGTAAGTACAGTCGGTTTGTATTGCCCCCATAGCAAAATAATGCAATGGTGAGACTAAACTTCAAAAAGATTTTTCTTGGCTAAAACAAAAACTACTTCGATTAAGCTTTCTGTGGACAAAGTTGTTATGATTCTCAATCGTATGCGCCTTTCTGCTTATTTTTTCTTGGACCACCTTAGGGTGCTACAGACATCTCAACATAGGCCAATGTAGCATTTTTTCCAAGTTCAGGATTTTATTTTAGAGCCTGTGCGCCACAGACTGGCAAAACAACAGTTTTAGGAGATGGTACGTGTTATGGAGTGTTCTATAAAAGTAATTGATGCATTTGGTCTACAAACATCTTTTGTAAAAAAATTCCCGCAAACGCTGCAATTTACTCAATTTTGCCTATGCGCTAAGGAAAGAAAAATATAAAGGTACTATAAGCAACTGTCCCATGATAATAGCGCGATGCTCTGAAAACACAAAAAAAGCAAGTGTCGAATGAATGCGTGAAACGGTCCATTTATAGCGAATTTTTCTTTCGTACGTGGCTTTCCACCACTTCGAGAAGTTCAAATGGCGCTCATGTGCTCGAAAAATTTTTGCCGCTCAAAATATTTGGGGAAAATGCTGTAGAACTAATATCTATATGTGCATAATTTTCTCAAATTTTTTCAGAGAAATTGATTTTTGTCGAGCGCCCCGGCTGGGACAGTTGGCGTGGAATGACCCTTCTAGTAACCTGAAATAAGTAGGGGTGTGCGAATATTCGAAATTTCGAATATTTTTCGAATAGTGTTTGCTATTCGATTCGATTCGCACTGAAATTTTACTATTCGAACTATTCGAACTTCCCAAAGACAAATGCAGTCAATGTCCAATTGAAAATGACCCCTTCAGATTTTCAATATGCTTCACCGCACTACACTCTCGTATTGCGGCAAAGCTGCCTTTCAAGCTCCGTTACGGTCGAACTTAGCCAAGAGACAAAGTCCGGTTGGAAATGGTCCCTTGATTTTCATTATGCTTCACCTCATCACACCCCTGTATTGCGGCAAAGCTGCCTTTCAAGCTCCGTTAGGGTCGAACTTAGGCAAGAGACAGTCAACGTCCGATTGGAAGTGGTCCCTAGATTTTCAATATGCTTCACCTCCTCACACCCCCGTATTGCGGCAAAGCTGCCTTTCAAGCGGAGCTTGAAAGGCAGCTGGTTCCAATATGGAGATGAAAGATGTGGCAGAGTTGGGGGCTCAATTAATGCTATTTTAGACCTAAAATTTGGGCAGGTAGTCCGAAAAATCGGACGCCGAAGCTTTTTAGCATCCAAAACTTCAGATGTTCTTATATATCGACGTCTACGAGGCAGATTTGGAACTCCGGACTTGAAGGGAGCACACCCTTGTCCGCCACATCAGTTGGACTTCCACAGCAGTTGAAAGAGGAGGAGAGGCTGAGGATGCATCTCTGCCTATCACGTGTAAAGTGTTGTCGGCAACACTTTGGTTGCACCAAATCATGTACATAAATACAATTCGGCCTCTACATTGCCTCACTCTTGATAAGAAAGACAACTATGAAATATGACTTCACCAGCGCTTCATCAACCGAGCGAAAAGAAACGCTTACATGTTGCGATCTCACAAGAACATACTTAGGGATTCTCTGCAACTTTTTCTGTAATTTCACTTCGAATTATTCGAAAAATGATTGAGAAATATTCGAAAATTATTCAAAATTATTCGATTCGATTCGCACTCAATCTTTATTATTCGAATTCGCTTCGCACCCAAAATTTTGCTATTCGCACAGCTCTAGAAATAAGCCTACCTGTGGAATGGCATTACAGCTAGTAAAACCAGGGTGTCGCGTTTTATGCATATCCTAGTGTTTCAGAAAGACTTTGGTCATGGGGTCTGAGATAGTCCAAGAGAGAGAGTCTACGAAATGTGAAGTTTTCAGAAAAGGTTCCATAAGGCATAATCTTGTATTTCGAGTTATCCATATACTGGAGAATTTCAGTCTGCTTAGAGTGCGATATATTCTGGGATGACTGCAGTAAACACAATATAGCATAGGCCCCCTGCTTAATATTATTGTTGAGGTTTTAATCCCAATACAGTCGAACCTCGTTAATACGTACCCGCTTTAAGCGTACTAACGGTTAAAACGTAGTTGCGACGAATCCCCGACCGAGTCTCATAGAGCCTAATGCATTCGCTGACCGCATAAGCCGTAGTGCTTCACCATACGCCTACCGGTTAGTGCGTACCCTGCGTACCGCGATAACGTTTTGTGCCATAAAATTTTACTGCGCCGCCAAACTTCCCGACGCCACAATGTGCCGCCAAAGTCTTTTCGAGAAGTGCGTAGATCGATCTATCACCGATTCCGACTTCCGCGCGATTGCGGCGATGCCTTTGCGGGTAAGCATCGGGAAAGAACGCAGGTGAGGCGGCGGCCACCGACGAACGCGCCAGCATGACTTATCGCCGACAACCTTATCACAATAAGTATCTTCAGATATCTGCTCGGGTACGCGTGCGGTGCAGCACTACTTTAAGCCTACTGCACGCATTTAATAGGCGACAACCTGGACGCGCTGGGCCGCCGATCGCTGCCGCCTCGTTGTGCGGGGCCGTGTTCAAGCGCGCGCCGCTTTGTAGAAACGAAAGCAGCTCGCTGTTGCGGAGTTGAGCGTTGCTGGTCGTGGGCGACGAGAAACCTCTTTGTATAGACGCTATCACGCTAAACGCACGCGCACGGTACAGCAAGCGTAGCGCTGTTGTAAACATACTGCACGCTTTTATTGGGCGACCACGCAAACGCGCTTCCGTCCGCTGCCAGGACCGCTAGAGCGTCGCGGAGTGCGCATCGCTTGCAGGAAGTTCGTCATCGCCGCGTTAACCGAACAAGCTCATCTGTGCTCATCGCCGCATCTGTGCACGGTCTGGAGCGAAGTGGGTACGAAGAACACTCCCACGACAAATGCGCGCGTGCGGTACAGCAAGCGGCCCGGCGGCCGCGGTAGTAACGCCGTGAGCCGAGCAGGCGACGCGCTGCACGCAACTAGCCAGGAGACGATCGGCTCCACGCAGCCGTACCGCGTTTCACTGGAACTGTCAGTTTTCATTTAGTAGCAGATCGCGGTACAGACGCACACACATATATCGCGGAAAGCCGACACTGTCCGTTCTGTCGCTACGTTGGTCAATGCGTATACCGGACCCTATAATAGTTCCGAAATGCTCCTTGGCGTCGTCACCGCGCGCTATCGGACGGTCGTGCGAGAGTACCAGAATCTTTTCTCCAGTTTGGGAAAAAGAAAGGAAAAGCTTTGCAGTGGGTACTTTAGGCAATATTTGCTGTGGCACTGTATTTATTTCTTTGCTGGTGGCGATGGCGTATGCGGGGAGATGCAAATTTTTACTTGGTGGTTAATGCGTACTACCGTTTAGTGCGTAGTTATGCGGCGTTCCCGGCAGGTACGCATTAACGAGGTTCCACTGTACCACAATATACCGTATAAACGCGTGTAAGGGCCGCACCCGTGTAAGGGCCGCACCCCGTTTTTTTGAAGTGCATATTCTAAAAAAAAAAAAAATCCACGTAAGGGCCGCACCCACACTTTCCTCAACCAATACGTATTCAAAATGCGTGCGCGCGTAAGCTTCTAAGCGTAGTCGATAGATGGCACAAGGAAACGCGATCATCATCATCATCGTCACCAGAGTATATATGTATATTTTTTTGGATTTTATTTGTGTTAAGATGTTCGTGAAGTGGGCTAAAAATTTTAACTTTTTAATTAGTATTCATAGACCCGCCAACTAAAGGTTAGAGCAGGATTTTATCTTTAGCTTCTCACATTTCTATACAAACGCGCTATCGGCGCTATCCATATCGGCATTAGCATCACCAACTTTGGTATGGCGTTCGCGTTGTTCGGTTTGTGCAGTTCAGCCAGCCATTTGCTGTAGTTTTCTGCACTGATGACCTTTGTGCTAGCTTGTTTTCTACACGGCGTTCACGTTTTGGCAAGATGGGCAAGTACCTGAATAGCTACACTGCTGGCTATAAGTTGAAGGTGATCGAGTATGCTCTCGAGCATGGGAAACGTGCCGCCGGCAGAAAATTCGACGTTGACGAGAAGTGTGTTCGACGTTGGTGTGCTCAAAAAGAAGCCTTGCGAAACACCAACACCACTAAGCGCACTTTCCGAGGAGAGCGGTGCAAGTTTCCCGATTTGGAAGAAGACTTGCTCCGCTATGTGACTGAAGTGCGGAATGATGGTCTTGCACTCACAACGGACATGCTGCGTGTGAAGGGACTAGACTTGGCGACTGTAGTTGGGTGGATCCTATCTGCGTGGAGCTCGGTGTCGACGGTCATTGTGTCCCGAAGTTTTAAAGTAGCCGTGATATCTAACAGCTTGGATGGCACGGAAGATGACTGCTTGTGGGGTGACGGCGCTTCGCAGCACACCATCTCATCTCGGACTCCAAGTCTGAGGACTTGGACTCGCCGAGTGACGACGATTGAGCACGTATGTCGCAAGAAATGTCGTATACTGCAATAAACGCTCTTTGTTCGCTAACTGGTGCGTTTTTACTTTAAAAAAAAAATGTCGCGTGTATGGGCCGCACCCTGAAAATTGGCCATCATTTCTTGAAAAAAAAGTGCGGCCCTTACACGCGTTTATACGGTAATTATGAGAGATGCTGTAGTGGAGGGCTTCAGAACTTTCAACCACCTTGGGTTCTTTAACGTGCACCTAAACCCAAGTACTCGGGCCTCCGGCATTTTGTCTCCACTGAAATGTGGCCGGCACAGCGGGGATTTGATCCTGCAACCTCCGGGTCAGCAGTCGAGCACCATAACTACCAGACCGCCACAGCAAGTCGGATCCCTGCTTACTTTAGATGGAAGTAAGTAAGTGCTTGCACAATAAACAAGAGCTCGCACCTGCAGGTACGGGGACAGTGACTGTTTTGCGCTGTACAGTGGTGCCCTTGGCATGGCATTCTATGCAGGGCGCTTGGACGTGCATGCGAGTGCCATGGCAGTGCCGACACGTGCTCCTCATCACGAATGGCCCTGTGCTGATCGTTTCCTACAATAAGGATAAAAACCACCTTTACCACAAGGTAATGAAATCCCTTCAAGATAACACATGGGGCAAAACACTGCTGTAGGGTTTCGTAAAGAGAAAGATTAAGGCTACATTTTACCGATTCCTACCACAATCTGACTCAGATTGCAACAATTGGAGCCTAAGACAAAGCTCACCAAGACTGAAGAACTTATAAGTAACGGAAAAAAAAAATGCTTATTCAAATCCGTGATGTCACAACTGTACACAGTTACAATATTTAAAAACTTTAACACTGGCCTTCATTTTCCCTCGTAATAAGCTACCTCTTACAGCAAAATTAATGAACGCAGTGTTGAAAGAATACTACACCAGTAGTATAAGGTGATTTCTACCCACGACAAGCGGGCACGTTAAGTGCACTTACGCTTCGGAACCCTGAGTGACACTTTAGATACGCGGTGCTCAATGGGAAAACAGAGCACATTTGTAGCAAAAAAGAAATGGCGAGCACGTTTTTCGATGATGTATAAAGAGAAAAATACACTCAGAGGTATGATTGCGTTACGTTGAATTATACATAAAAACAAAGTTTTTTTTGTTTTTTTTTCACCAAGAAACGCAGCTGTCTTTTATACAAACGTTGCAAGCCAATACCGGCCGAGACACGTGCGCTTGAGATCCAGCAAAGTGCATTCATGAAACGCATTACAACCGGAGTATACTCTTCTGCAAGTAACACTCGGCTTGCATCACTTAGATTTGGTAAAGCGCACTTTAGCCAAAGTGTATTCCCCATAAGTACACTCAACTTGGCTGCTTGACACGGGTAGTAGTCTTTCACTCTAAGGCCTCTTTAGTGATGTGCTGGATGGATAGACTGGAATTGCGAAATAAGGGACATAGTTGTTACCTTAAAAAAATTCAGAGGGAGAGAGTACAGTACATATTTTCTTTTGTGGCTTTGACCGAATCACCTCACGGAGATATTAACAAGATTGAACTGTAGCTGTGTACTTGATCTAAATAGATGCCACAACAGCATGAATACCAAACAATACCAATGTACTGGCCAACTCACCATGCCACTGCCATTGCAGAATGGGCACCGGACCAGCTTAGTACCAGGTTCACTGCGGGTGCCTTGGCAACGACGACACGTGTCAACCACATTGACTGTCACATCCTTATTAACCCCTCGAGCGGCTTGTTGGAACGTCAAGTTGAGGATCACCTGTTAGTATCACAAAGCCCAGCAGTTAGTACTGCAGATGAATGCACTAACTACTGCATCATTGTTCATCTCTGGCACTTGGCAAATTGTGGGGTGCTTAGCACACCACTCAGACTTTAAGGTAGGTGGCACTCCCAAATGTATTCCAGAGGAAACAATCCATCATATTACCAAGGAAACTGAGCCAGAGGATCAGCAAATGGTATGCTAATGTGCAAGTTTTCATACAGCAGCTGAGAACCTTACCTCATTCAGCTTCCTTTTGTATTGTTTTTCATTCTTTGGCAAAGATTGCGTCTTAAATGCATACATACACGTACCGAAAGCATCTGCGTAATACAGTCGAACCCACTTATAACGATCCCACATATAACGATCTATCGGTTATAACGACCATATCTGTGTGCACTTACGATTTTCCTATGCTAACCATTGAAGCTGCGTCCAGATATAGTGAACATTTTTCAAGGACTCCTACTTTTACAACGAACACTTCAGACACGGTCGCGGTAAAAATATGGCGCATACGAAGCGAAAAAAAAAGTTAAAACATGCCTTCTAAAGCGCGCGCTCGCGCGTGCCCCGCTGCAGTTTACTCGCGACTGAGATACCCAAATCGGCGAGCACCGCACGCAGATTTCGGACGCTGCGAGCGAGGTCGCTCACTTTCCAGCCTTTGCTTCAGTGGTAGAATGGCAGTGAGGGGAAAAAAAATAGTAGGCAGCATGAAGCCTTGCGGTCAGCTTTCGCACTGTAACCTTTCCTGACGCCGTTCTCTGCAGCTATGACCGCCTGCGATGAACCAAACAATGCCTTGGAACGCAAGAAGGCATAAATGCAACAAGTGATAACCGCGATAACTTTCCATCGCAAAAAGGTTCACTGCGTCCCTAAACTCGTCGACGCCACAATGTGCCGCAAAATGTCGTCCGTCTTTTCGGTAACGGCAGAGACCGGTCGATCGGTGATTACGACTCCCGCGCGATTGCGGCGATGCCTTCGCGGATAAGCATCAGAAATGAGCGAAGGCGAGGTGGCGGCCGTCGAAGAACGTGCCATTATGCCTTATAGCCGACAACCTTATCACAGTCATCTGTAGATATCTGCTCGGCTGCGCATGTGGCGTACGCCGTACACTGCGGATTGACGGCGGTACGAGCGCGCCATGCTTAGCCATGCTGCCGTTCGCAAGTTCACCGCCGCCGTGTCGTGCGCGTCGCTTTGTAGAAACGAAAGTAGCTCGCTGTTGTTAAGCGGCGCGGGCACCGAGAAACGTCGATGCACTGACAGCGAGCGTATACTGCGTGTTTGACTAGGTGACAACTGAAGTGCGCCGCGCATCGTCGTGCAGAGCCGCGAGAGCATCGCGGAGACGTAGAGTGCGCGTTGCTTGGAAAATGCTTGTTTTCGCCGCGTTGAACGAAGAGGCTAGTCGCCGCACCCGTCCGTGCACGGTTCGGAGTGAAGCAAGCACGAAGAACGTACAAACGCGCGCATACGGCATACAGCAAGCGGCCCGGCAGTGACTCCGCGACCCGAGTAGGCGACGCGCTGCACGCAACTAGCCAGGGATGATCCGCTCCACGTCGCGGTACCGTGCTTCGGTGAAACGGTGTCAGCTCATTGCAAAGCCGGTTAATTCACTTGTGAGCACGCAGCGGGCGTCGCTTCACGACGCGAAAAGGCTTAGCTTGTCACCGAAGGGGTTGTTAGCACTTTAATAAAAGTGCACAAAGACAAAAAAACAAAAACAAAAAACGGCTTGGCCACAAAGCGCGCGTTTTTAAGGGCGAGACCATATAGTACAACGAACTACTGATATAACGACCACTTTTCGCGACACTTTCGAGTTCGTTATAAACGAGTTCGACTGTATTTCAAACAAGCACGTCCTCTTCAGTGAAAATGTGCTAACGAACCAAATGAAATGTTCTGCAAAACAATTTTTCGTTGCATGCTACGCCTATCGGAGATTAAAAAATAGGAATTCCCTGTAACACTGTCACATGATGCCAAACTGATTGACACTTTGTGATAAGTTCAAGAATGACATTATGAGACGCTGAGAGAACACAACCACCAGCCTAACTGCCAGGATAAGCCATCCTTCACACAGCCACTATCGCTCCCATCATGACACTGCTCTCTGCACAAAAACAGGCTAAGAGCAATGTAGACCACAGCTCTTTATTTTTATAACCATGCAGATGACAAAGCATTGCCCTCTCAGAAACAAAAAAATCAAGACATTCCGGTTTACCGCCAACAGACTTCTACATCACCCTTCTCCACTGCCAAGCTCTAGCGCATGGCGACTGGCAGTTGCCCCGGCACAACAGCATTCATACTTCTTGACTTGAAGAATGCAAGTTGGCCTTTACAATGGTGTATTTAAACATCTCTGTGTGTCACAAACAAGCACTTAATTAGGTGCACATTGCCAATTTCAAACGATGGCATGAAATCCTGGCGCCGACAGTAAGCCTTGACAGAGCGCTCACATCGAAAAAACAAGTACCAAAAGGTGCCGAAAGCGCGGCCCTTACCCTCTCCGCAGAAGACACCACCGATATAGGCTAATGTCCACGCAAGATCGAGAGAATTCGAGAAATCAAAGCGGCACGCGCGGTCCATCTCTGAAGACGAACCTGAGAGAAGGATCTCACCCTTCCACAAGTTTTCACCGTGCTACACACAGATGAATCATGTAGAAGCTTCGCAAACCCGGGGTGCGACCCAATATAAGCGCACGGCGACGGAGCGTCAGTCAGTGAGTGGAGTGAAGATGTTGTTCAATGGAAGTGTGGTTCAGTCGGCCAGAGAAGACGTGTTATTTTATGATGTAGTGCGGTCAGTCGGTCTTTGAAGTATCAAGAGATGACACCGTGGCAGCAACGAAAACTTTTGAAGAGCGTCACCGAGGAGACCTGTGATCACCGACTAGGAAGGGGAATGAATCGTCAACGCTGAAGTCTACGTGGATAGACTTGTCAAGCCGGTGAATATGAAATAACTTTAATGGTTCTGGAATGTTCTCGAGTGTTGGATTTTGAGCGCATGTGGTCAAGCACATGCGATTTGAGCGCATGTGAGCCAAGTGTGCATGTTTATGTGATGCTTGTAGTGCTTAACT
>NC_051177.1:178963825-179062096 GCF_013339695.2 Rhipicephalus sanguineus | reverse complement strand
AGCGAACTGATGTCTCTAAGGTACTTAATAAATTAGGCGCACTTAAGAAGAGCAGAGAGGCAGCCTGTTAGAATAACCACTTTCGACAGAGACTGAGGGCAATGTAACGAATGCTAGGACTATAGCCAGCAATTCAGCTTGGAAAATAGGCGTAAAAGTCAGGTAAGCGAATTGAGAAAGTCCAATCTTTAGAGAGAATGATGCGATTCCAACACTGCCTTCTCTTCGCCAACGGAAGCATCAGTCGCTATCACAATGTTTGTTTCTAGATTGGCCAAATGATTTTCGAAATGCCATTTAGAATCGATATGGTAGACTGTTTACCATTCTGGGACATAGGTATATCGTCAAATTCAATCCTAACTGCTTCTACAGTACTGAGTATAAGTACTTCATAGAGGTGACCTTTTAAGGGTCCAAATGTCCTGTGGTAAAATTAGTTGGGGACAACGTAATCTAGACCATTGGTGTTTTGAAAAAATGAGGCCGGATGAATAATGAAAACATACCGTGACCTCCTCTGTGGAGGACGTATAGATTTTTAGGAATGTTTCGTACTGTTCGACTATGACAACCTTTGTGATAAGGATAAGGCAGGTGTTATTCTTCGTATATAATATCGTTTTGCGACAAATTAGGAAGCCCAGGACATAAGCGTATGATTAGCGTTTTATAAGAACCAGTGGTCAAACTTTGTAAGCCGGAGCGGCAGAAAACAAAACACAGCCGAATTCTAACACCGGTCGAATGTACGTCATACAATAAATCATAAGGGCACGTCCTCTGCGCAAACCGGCGCGCTGTTGCCGAGCATACGTAGCATACCTGCTGTGCGTGCTCCTTTACAGCCATGTTTCTATATGGGACTCCAGTTAAGTTTTCGGTTGTAAGTTATCCCTAAATATCTAACTGACTCTACCTGGGGTATAATGTCTTCTCGGTAAAGTAATGAAATTGCACTGGAACACTTGTGTGCGAAAACTACCGGGGACTTGCTGTTTCTGGTGCGAGTTGGAATTCATACTTGGAAGCGTAAATGTCAAGCTAGTAGACACGGACTAGCGGACGGACACACGGACACACCGACGGAAGCGCCTTGCCGTCTGTCTGTTGTCCGTATGTGTCTTCCTCTAGTCCGTGTCTACTCGCGCTTACGCATTCCCAAGTTACGATGCGCTTCTCTCGAGGGCCCGCGCACCAACACGCGCATTGCCGGGCTTCTTCCGCATCGCACAATCACCCAATCACCGACAAAATGGCACGCACTTCAAGTTGTGGCCCCGCATCAGCCAACACAAATACACGCCAACGGCGGACAGCGACCAACAATTTGAGAACATGCTGAGAAAGGGAAGGAAGAGAACGCTTTGCAATGGAAAACATAAGAAACAAGCAAGGTCTCGATAGTGTTTCTTATCTTGGAGCAGAATCGCAGGATTTTCTGATCCCCTGAAGGCGATCGTTCTTGAAGAAAACGTGACATGAAATATCGTCCCCTTTTGCAGAGTGCTAGGGCTGACCCCATCAGAGTAAACATGTAATTGGTCTCTGCGTTCTTCATGCCGTATCAACATAGAAAAACAACTTGCAGGAAGGTTCCTGTACAGAGGTTGTTGATGCTGTTCGCAAAAGCGGATTGTGAGTGAATTACTGATGATGTAGCTATCTCCATATTGATGTTTGGGGTACCTACAAACTATCACCAGTCCTCAATGCCTTCATTTTAACGAGAACGTGGGTGCGTTTTCGGCTTTTGCAATGGGGATGATCATGACTCCTATAGGTGTATCAGTGTGATATATCAGCCATTTATTTATTTATTTATTTATTTATTTATTTATTTATTTATTTATTTATTTATTTATTTATTTATTTATTTATTTATTTATGTATTTATTTATTCGTTTCATTGCCGCCCAAATATATACGCGAGAACTAAGATGCAAGCAGTACACTGCCGCTCGATTTTCCGTTAATATACGGCAAGCCACGCGAGTCCACACTGCCGACGCTGCAGAATACGACAAGCACGGTAATGTTCTTTTATTTCTGTTACACCGGAAACAGCCTGCAGCGTTCAATTCGTGCGGTGTGTTGTCCCATAAAGTGATCCATAGAGAATCACCGAGGCTCTTCAAAGGTCAGGGAGTGTGGCGCTGTCATCCGTCTGTTTGTCCGGACTTTGGTTGTATCGTCTTGGTGGTCTCAAGGGGAGAACGATGGATAGACCGCGTATAAAAAATGTTTGCGTTCACTTAGGCGGCACCTTCAGACATGTTGTAGCGTGGCTGCTTCTCCGCACAGTACCGCGCTCCTAGGAGACGCGTAATTCAAGGTGTCCCCTCAGCTCTATCCGCGATGCGCAGCGCCTATAGGGGCGCCACTGAAAGCCGCGTAGCGGCGGTCGTTGAAACCGCTCGCGGGTCGCGTAGCAGACGCCTCATTTGCGCGCGTGCGATTCGCCGGTTGTGCGTGTCCCAGATAATTACTTTTGCGGCAACAGTGTGCGCAAAGGAGCCGCACTTTATAATAGTGGACATGTGTCCAATGTCACAGCTGTGTGGGACGACAATGTCCCCATACGCGACAAGTGTTTGCCACAGACAATCGACAACAAGCTTCTCTTACGAAGTGGAGCTCATCGTAAGTACACCGCTTTCTTTATAACGTCCCGATCACTAACGCCTGCATGCGTTGACGCGTGAACCAATGTTTTTTCTCGACACAGTAGCTTCGTTTACGTGCCATGTGCTGATATAGTAGATTTTGAGGGAGCGCTGTCGCACCGGCGTATAGATTTCACAGGGTCGGCCACGTGAAGGATCAGCGTTGGTAAAACTTTGAAACCAGCACGATAAACTTGTGAAAAAATAAACGATAAGCTTGTCATCATCGGTGCAGAAGCGCACAGCGAACATTCTGCACCGATGATCGCATTCCAGTGCCATCAATAGGTAGAATGCAGCCGATTTCGTACAGCACACGTGTGATTCCACGGCGCTTTTTTAAAGGAGCCGTCACCTGCCCTACATTCTCTCGCATTGCGCTTCGCGCCATTCGTTTTTCAAGAGAGCCAAGGTATCGCGTCTTATCAGTAATAACAACCTCATGTGAATTGTAGTGTCTACAATGCAGGCGAGGCGACCAAGTGTAAACGTAGTAGCGTTCGCTGAAAACGTAGCGACAAAAAAGAAGAAATAAAAACACGGTAATCGTTCTAACACTGCCGTAAACAAAGCGCGATTGCTTAGCTTCTACGTCGTACAGCCGCAATCCACCGCCGCCGTCGCTTTCGCTCAAGAAATAGCACCGGAAACCTGTAGATGTGCGTTCCTGGCGATTTTTTGTGTGTGTTTGAGCAGCCGACAACGCAGCAGTTATTTTTCAACATCGCTGAGGCCCGCCAGAATCGTTAAATCACGATGAAAAACACATCCATCCGTGCACTCGCGTATAGACGCTCGCGGGAACACTGCTCGCCGGGCCCCGCGAGCGCTTCCGAGGCGTGGCGGCAGATGGCGTCGTCGGCGCTTTGCGCATCGCCTATACTTATCGCAGGTAGCGACAGAGGCAGAGAATGGAAGCTGTTCTCCCAGGACGCTGTGTATTGCCCAAACAATTCTTTTTTGTTCAGCAGGAGTATGGACAAGAAGTTCTGGCCAAGTGAATGCAGCTAGAATATTTAAAAGATCGGCCTTTTGAATAACAATGGAATGTAATTAGATAAAGTATGTGTACACTCTTTATTTGTCAGAAAGTTCTGAAACTGATTCATTGTTGACAGGATATGTTGTTTTTAAGTTCGCGGGTTTCTCATACGCGGACAAACAAGGAACTTGGAGGATGCTTAAGCTCCCAAGCTTAAGCTTAAAACTCGACGGCGATATGAGGCCCCGTTCGCATCGCCTTCTCATTCGCTTGCCACGCTTCGCTCCTCGGTGGACACTTCAACCACGCTGTGAGGGAAGAAACGCCTGTGCGCGTGACATTGGCCGTTGTAAGTTCTCCTAGGGCGTCTACTGCAATTACGGTTCTAAAGTCCCTACTATTTGGGTTAAATTCTACATTTCTACAAATTCTAAATTAAATTCTACATTTAACAATGCAGCTGATCTGTTGCTGGCCAAGTTCCAAGGAATTCCGAAGTATGCCTCTGATCTTTGGGAAACAAATTTATACCTTGATACTCATCAGGCGCTTTGAAGTATAACGGAAGCCTCACAGATGCCGCTGTACATCGCGGGAAGTCAGGCAATGTTTCACTTCAGCGGAAAATTGGGCGAGTTGATGATTGATCATGATTTCGTGAAGCAGCGCACAGAACTGCGTCTTGTGTTATTTTCTTAGATTTAGTCCTATGCGCTTCTTCACCTACACGGAATGACGATCAGGTAATGGTGCTCAGGTAGCTGCTGAAAAATGTTTGTCGAAAACTGTGCATATCAATCGGCGCCAGAGTCAGTTTTCTGATTGCAATACCGACAAGTAAAAGCTTTGATACAAGATGCGAGAAAAGGCGAGACGAAAGATGAATGGGCCCCGCACATATTGTCACGGAGTCGTGACGTCGACGAAGGCAGCAGTCGGCGTGCCCAAGATGAAACCCTTTATTTGGCTGAACTTGTGGCCGGGAAACGCGAACTAAGTTGGTTTCTGGTTTAAAAAAATAAAACTTTAAGAAGTTGTTTACACGTGGGAGTAGTTCGCGCCTGACTAAAACTACAGCAATACACACTGTACACTGATAGCGGCGAACAGAGCGTCGGCCGTCGAAAAGGCGCGTCGGTATTTATATATGTGGCATCGAACAGTCGAGTCTTATCGCTGGTGGCCGCGTTAGTTCGAGAATAAAAAAATCCACGCATCTCCACGAAGTGAATCATGACGAGTGGGCGAAGCTTGGCGCGACCTCACCCGCTTGGAGTTTTTGCCGTTTTGCCGCGGCTTCCCGAGCGCTCCTTCATTTCCAGGGTGGCATGTTGTCTGCGTAGACGTGGAGCCGCCGCATGCCGCGCCTTACGTTCGTTTGCATCCATGGCAGAATGTGTGGTCTGGAACGCGCTTATATAAACATTTTCACCGCTGCGCCCTCTCGCGTATTTTCAAGGCAGCGTGCATTGTGCTGGCACATGCTTTGATTGATGGGGGCTTAAATGTCGGTGTAAATCTTCATGCTGTCGAGGTTCCTCCTCCTCCTCTTGTTTTATCAAATCCGTAATGACGCCACCGTCGTTACCTCGACTATATTACCGCTGCTTGGCAGCAATAATCTCTTTGTTTTCGTCGTAAAGATGCTTGTACTTGTTGTTAGACGGTGCTATGCCGTGCACACGGACGACATACGGACAAGCCTCGGCCTTAAGGTGCTTCGCCCCTAAAATCAGCTGTTCGCGTTTGCGCGCGCAAGCCTAAAGGATGATCCTAAAATAATCTCGAATGTTCCCAGACATCCTGGCGCGGTTTGCGCAAGGCAGCAGCTACACGTGCAATGGGCCGGTAACATAAAACATAGAAAGGAAGGAGCGCGTGTGGCGATATATATGGACGCCCTGCACGAAGGAAGTCGGCAATGTCATGTGCGTTATATTCTTCCTTGGCGTAGTTCTACTGTGAAGACTAAAGATGTGGGCGTGTACTTATTTGGGGGGCTAAGCGTGAAGGAATACGAGCACAAGAGAATGCACGCACACACTCGAAGCCGTCGCACAATCCTCTTTCTGAGGCTTCACATCGCATCACGCACGCTGTTACTGAGCACATACATGGACACTTAAGCGACGATGCGAGACGCATCGTGCCAGTAACACAACAGGTTCGAAAAATGGAGCTGCACCTCTTAAATCACGGCTCGGCTCCTTGACTGGGATGACACGCAAAAGAACGTCATCCTGCTCATTTCGGACAAATGCAAATGAATGGCACCTCGGGCGCGGCGCCTTCCAGCACGCCTTCTGTGGAATTTTCTTAGAAAAGGCGCAAAAACCGCCTTGTCCCCACGATTTCAACCCGAACCGCACCAGTCTACTAACTATGGAGGCCTCCGAACACAATGGCTGCTTCGCTTAGTCCTTGCACTTATGCTGCCCTGTACTTCATCACCTTTATCAAGAAATTCGACCTGGCTGTCTTGCGGGATAAATCATCATCATCAGCCTGTCTACGCCCACTGCAGGGCAAAGGCCTCTCCCATGTTCCGCCAATCAACCCGGTCCTGTGCTTTCTGCTGCCACGTTGTACCTACATGCGGGATAAATACTGCGTCGTAAAAAAAGTTTCAGTGTTTTACGGGCCATAGGTGTGATGATTACGAGGCACTGCGCGGTAATTGAACCAGCTATATTGATATTTCGCTTCACATCAGTGATGCCATTTCTTTTCGAAAATTATATAACACTTGCTTATTTTGAGCAACATTTCTTGCTCTATTGCGAAAAATGCAAAACAAGAAAAAGAAACGCACCGCACCTTGTCGCTCGCTTCGACTGCAAGGGTGGGTGAACGGACATGTTGGTAACGTCGCGTTTTCGGTTAGCAGCGCCACGAACGACATGAGAACTGAAGGGGACAGGAAAGTGCATTATTCATACACCTGATCAGTGCGTGGTTAGCCGGAAGCAAATATGCGAACACGTATCACCATCCTGTATTTTTAGTCGTTCTATAGATGAAGGAAAGAAGACTTTTAAGGGCTCGTTTTTCTTTGTTAGACACAATATTAACGAGAACTAACAGACAATAATGCCAAGGAAAGCATAGGGGATGTTATTTGTAGTAATCATGATATAAATGTGAAGAAAGTAAAGTGGACGAAAAGATAACTTACGGCCGGCAGAGGCCGAACCTGCGACCTTCGAATAACGCGTCCGATGCTCTACCACTGAGCTACCACTGCGAGTGTGGAACACTCACAGCCATGGCTGCGATCGGTGCTGACTAACACTCCTAGGTTTAAATGCGCATATACACCCCATAAAGTGGACAGGAGGATGCCCGCCGCCGTAGCTCAGTGGTAGAGCATCGGACGCGTTATTCGATGGTCGCAGGTTCGGTCCCTGCCGGCGGCAAGTTATCGTTTCGTCCACTTTACTTTCTTCACATTTATATCATAATTACTACAAATAACATCCCCTTTACTTTCCTTGGCATTATTGTCTGTTAGTTCTCATTAATATCGTTTTATGGAGTGGTATATAGGTGCGGTATGTGTGCGCAAAAGGCTTTTTTTTTTCTGAGTCAGCGCTGTTTCCTGTCTCATTTATTATATGTCGATCGTCGACCTGCTAATTGCGAATTTGGGCAGAAACTAGCAGAAATGGTAAGGCACCACGTGTACGTGGTACGTGCGTGGCACGGCTGCACATTGTCGTAAACAAGCCATTTCGCCGAGAGATTTACCTCTTGCTTGTTCCAAGACACTGCGCAACTGTTTATACTTCAGCGCACTATGTGTTTGCCGTACGTCAAAAGGGTGCAGCCACAACACTAGCAGCCGTGTTAGTGATTCACTTCCCTTGTTCTGGCTGCCTGGCTGTTCATTTATTCAATCATTGCTCACAGCTAACCTTGCACTTGGTAAATACTATGGCGTGTTTGTCCTTCGTTTTATGTCTTCTTTGGATAACAGTGTGCGTCGAACACGCTCCATCTGGTCGGGACTAAACTGAGATCATTTATTCATTCTCTGCTTCTGGAAGTTGCCTATTGTGGTGCTCAGTTGCAGCAAGCAAGTACGGCTTTGTGTATCGAAGCCGTACGAGGCAATATTTGGGGAACGAGTAAGAAAGTGTTGTCGCGACATTTATGGCTTTTCTGGCACAGGATAGAGCTGATGTAGCCGAATATGTGCAGGCAAAACCGCCTGCAGAACATTGAAGAGCTGCCTATATTTCAGTCATATGCGCTAGCAGCATTAGTTATACGCTTGCTTAACTGGGCAATTATTAACTGCATCCGTAGAGAGCCCTTCTCTGTTGATTGCTTAAAACTAGCTAAAATTACCATGTTCCGCTTCAAATATCATTGACGCTCCTGGAATGAAATAACAAAGTAACATAAATACGTGACCGGCGCCGCAGAGAACTACAGAGTGAACGGTTATCTACCGGATGCGGTCACCACGTGTCGCGAAAGCTCTCACCCTCATCATCACCCTCACCGCCAGCAGTCACACGCTCTGTGTATCGAATTTCAATAGCCAAGCCTTGTATCTTGTGGCACATAGTTTCGGTACGTAACAACCTGAGCGGGCGGGTAAGGGGTTTTAGATACCAAAAGGTGCTTGAAAATCTGAGATAATGATAGTGGTGTTAAAATAACCTTTATTTTTTCATTTGTCACGCGAAAGCGTGGCACGTACTGCACCTTTCCACATATACCTTAAAACGTACAAGATGTAGATGGAAGAAAAGTTATGCATGTTACAAATCACGCGCAAAGATCATAAAGTTGCCATACCAGAAAAAATACTATTTTGCACAGAAGTGCGTGCAAAGTGCTGACCCGCATTTTGAGCCCCGTCGTACAGTTCTCGTCTACACTGGCTGCATCTTCACCTTCTTTCACCTCTCGCTGGGTAACAACCGACCGAGCGACCTAAGCAAAGAGGCGATGTGTTTAGAGCGCCGTCAAAGCGCTTCCCGCTTTAGCGATTATTTATAGCTTCGGATTGCAAAACTTGACGTGTGGCAAATCGCATGGATGGATGAAGGAAGCTTATTGTTAGCGTTCGTTTCTTTGTTTGACACAATCTTGACGAAAACCTTCATTAAGAAAACGCATGAATGTTATTTTAAAGAGAATCGGTTGGTTCCTTGACGGCTGGATAAATTATTGGCTACAGACGGTGCTACTACAGAAAAACCCCGCTTGTTATACAGCGACGCCGTGGAGTATATAGTGCCGGGAAATCTGCAAGTTTCGTTCCAAAGTGGGGCGCACTTGATGCGATGCGCCTTTTTAAATAATACGAGCGCGGAAGTTTGTTAATGATGCAAATTCGTACTTGAGCCTGACGGATATACCGTAGTATAGGTGCCGACTCTCCCTATTAAAACTGAAGCAGCGTTGCGCGCAAGCCATATTAGAGTTCGCATTTGCTGTGGAAATGCGTTATCAAAACCCGCATTTTATTTGTCATATTTCAAGAAGGCAGGTGACGCCAGCTTGTGAGTCAGTTTACTAAAACTGCGAAAGGCATGCAGTGAGACGCGAGCTTTTGCGATGCACCAATAGTACATTATAATAATTGTTGGGGTTTTACGTCTCAAAACCACGCTATGATTATGAGGGACGCCGTAGTGGAGGGCTCCGGTAATTTCGACCACGTGGGGTTTTTTAACGTGCACCTAAATCTAGGTACACGGGCCTCAAGCATTTTCGCCTCCATCGAAAATACGGACGCCGCAGCCGGGATTCGATCCCGCAACCTTCGGGTCAGCACCGTGACCACTATAGACCACCGTGGCGGGTGCACCAGTAACCGGTTAGTTGACCTGCTCACTTGTGAATACGTGTGGTAGACGCGATGCACCAAATTCAAAAGCAAATATGAAGCCTAACTATTTTCATTATTATGTTTCGAAAAAAAAACATCAAACTTGCGAACTTGATACCCAATGCACTTTAGCAGGAAAACAAACAAAGTGACAACTTCCGCGAAACAGATTGCGGTGCCTTCCTGTTTATTTTTTGTGACGCCTCATGCTTCCTTAGCCGGCGGCTTCAGAAATTCATCTTAAGTTTTTTCACAAAAACAAGAGTTTATTGACGACAGCGGCTTGAGCGCGTCATTCTGTAGCACATTTAATAGAAATGAAAATCCCTCTAGTTCGACCACGGCTCTATGACCACTAAAAATTCGCTTTTCAAACAGAGCAGACGACATCCTCACATCACAGGACACTTCAGAACGCTGTTTAGTGAGACTTCAATTTTGGACGAGAAAATTAGCGAGCCCACTGATGCTTTGTCCATGGAACTGACAGCAAATATTTGTGCTTTTACTTTAACTTACTGGGGAAACAGGACCAAGAGGGTACCAAAGAAGTGGCCACCGCTGCGTCGCTTCAATTTCGCCGAGATTACAGCGCGTATGTTCTGGACAGCTGAGGCAATGGCAGCAGTGACATGAGCATCAGAACAGCGTCGTTTACTGAATTTTCATGATGACTAGCTTTTTCTTTTTCTTTTTTCATTTTTTGCAGGCTTGATATGCCGAGAGCTTTTGAACGTGCGGGCATCGTTTGGATGCGCTCAGCGACACGTTCTTTGTACCTGTCCCCGGCATTATAGCGACGGCGTGCGTGTCGTGCTGAGGGCATGCGTGTCGTGCGCCATTTTTAAAAAGAGTCATTCTTCGTCATTGCATGTGCACCTGTACTGCTTTCTTGCAATATTCCAACTGATTATTTTACACCAGCAGTGTTTGCATTACTATTCCTCAGGCTGTTTATAGAAATCGTCTACAAATACTTCTGTGTTGCATACAACTTACACGCAGTGTTTCTTTCCTTTTCACTTTAGCAGCACCGCAATCACGTCACGTTGCTCTCATTTCTCTACGTTTGTCGTTAAGGGGACAACAAATAAATTTTTATGAGTACCTTTCTTTGTCATTTCTTTCTTTTGTTTGTTCTGGGGTATCCTCGCGCCTAAGCCAAATCATCATACAGAGAAATTATTAAGGCAAAAGCCTCAGAAGACTGATCAAACGTGAAAATTGACTCTCGGCGTTGACCGTCGTCCCACGGCGCCGGCGTCAACACGAGTGATGCCAAAAAACCATCATCACATGATGACGTCATCATACGACGTCATCATGATGCCACAGATCGCCAAAATTTATGACCTCATGATGACATCCCTATGGCGTCACATAACATGACGTCCCATGATGGCGTCATTGCATGGCATCCTCGCTTGGTCAAAGCTGGGCCGATCTCGGAGGCAGTGCAAAACCATGTTAGGCGCAAAAAGCTCTCGGAGGGGGGCGCGGCAGGATACATGGACTGAGATGAAAAAGAAGAAGGAGATGGTTTTCGCCTTCGAGTCCTCTTCGGCGAATGCATAAGGGACCCTGTCAGTTTTTCCTTCAGTAAAACTCACGAGGTCCCTTGTGCACTCGCCTAAGACAACTCGAAGGCGAAAACCATCACGTGTTGCTACATTAGAGCGCACTTTATATCACGTAGTAAGCACGCATCTCACGTGCCTCGAGCCACGAGGCACACCGGTGGTCATGTGACTTTTTGTACCACACGCCGGCTTTTCGCTGAGGGTCCCCTCTTATGATCCGTCTAAGGCTTTCGTCCTAATAAAAAAATCTACGCCGCACAGCTCCCACGGACATCGTTTCATCCCAATGGGTGGCCAGCCGCATGCTGAATCACCATGAAACGGCGGTACAGACGAAACGGCAACAACTTCCATGTATAATAGTAGATAACACATTGTGTGTGTATGTGTTGCGCAGCAACAACATCTAGCCCATACGTGACAGACCTGGCGTTGAATCCTGGATAGATACGTAGATAGAAACGCTCAAAGTGCCAGAGGTTCGCTAAGAAATGCTTCGCATTTAATACTAAAAAATAATGACGTCGGATCATAATACGTACACTTAAACATGCTTGCTTTTAAAAGGTTTATATTGTGACATAGTTACGGCACAAGTATTTAAAAGAAGTTACTACATATTACATGGTATAATGAAAGAAATATGTAGTGACAAGAACAGACATCACTGTTTAGTACAGTTCAGACATAAAATAGTCACGCATCTCTTTTTTACGAACATTGATAAAATCGATATCCAGATATTGTTTGACATAAGCATAACTCGGCCACGCGCCTCCAGCTGTTTAGCATAACAACGGCGAGCTATTTGTATATACCATTTAACGCTAACGGCACGCAGAGCTCGGAGGTGCTTCAGTATGTGTAGTATCACCCGCGAGATTGCCCGCAGGGCGCGCCTAAAGCAACGCTCCTACATTTTTCCTCAGACGCGCACTAAAAAGTGGCCCCTTTCTGTAGCCACTGGCGATGTGGAACGCCGCGTAAAGATGCGTCTAACGCCACCGCGCGGCAGGAGACACAGAGGGGTCACTCCACGCGCAGAAGTTTTAAAGGAAAAGAACTCTAAGAGCGTTGGGTTGTAGCGCGCTGCTCAACCACGAAGTAACAACCGCGACAGTTAGTTCGCGCTCGTCCTGTGGGTACCTGTGCTTCCTTTTCGAGTGTCCTTCCTTGTGTTTGAGCAGTGCGCTGCAAGTGTCGAGCTGTGACCGTTCTTAGTTCGCGGTCGTCCTGTGTGTGCTCTTTTCGCCACTCCTTTGCACTCGAGCGGCGCGTTGCAAGTATCGAGCTGCTTGCCGACCTTCGTGTGACATTCTAATTTGTTGCTATCGCATTCATTGCTTCGCCGTTGCGGCGACACTGACTTTTTAAATATGCCTGATTATTCATTTTTATAATATAACTAAGTGCAATGGTTTCCTTCTCTGTAATAAAGAAAAAAAAAGTGGCGCGAGGCCGAGTTGTTTCAAGCGGTGCACTGCGGAACATGGGGTCGCAGGTTCCCCGGTGGCGCGCTTAGAAAATTTTTTCTTCCGAGTTATTTTTTGAGGTTTTTATTTATACATACATGCATATACATATCCGGGACATGACGGCTACGGCAAAAACCCGCCGAGAGTGTCCCTGTAATTGCTATTGCAATAAAAGCGTTTACTAATTGTCCTCAACATTCCGGAAACTTACGCTGACTGGACGTCCAGGGCACGAAAAGATGGCGGGAAATGAATCCCACTCTACGGCCCGAAACGGCGCAAACCGGCCTCTGCTGCCAGACGGGATCCAACCAGTGACAAAATTGGCAGATATCCCTATAAATTACTCAGCTATCCCCCAACAATACCGATTCGAACGGAAGATGTGTCGGCTGCCGCAACCACAACTCGGTAAAGAAGAAACAGTTGCCTTCCATCGCCTTTCAGGCTACATGAATGACATCATCACGCAACCAGCGCGCTTCCCATATATCATCTCTCGGACACCCTGCATCATTCGTGGTATCGTAGAATGATCACACAACTATAACCTCAGGAACTACCACCACCACCACATTCGAAAGACATACGCACAAATGTTGAACACAGCATGCTCTGCTTACAGCCTCATCGAATACGTGACTTAGGTTGACTTCAGTAGGAACGACGTTAACGCCAGTGTTAACGTTGTTTTTACGGCTGCCAATAAGCCAGATAAGTTATGCGCCGCCGTGCAGAGAAAGAGGTCAAGGACAAAAGAAGGAGATACATTTATATTGTTAAACAAACCAACCCATTTACAGACTACCGTACGCCGTGTGTCACCTTTAGCACTGCTTCGCACCAGGTGTCGCGACCGTAGAGGTCAATGTAGCATCAGTGACTATTTATTTATTTATTTATTTATTTATTTATTTATTTATTTATTTATTTATTTATCACAGTACCCTCAGCTCCATATGGCATTACAGAGGGGGGGGGGGGTTACACAGTACATGATTGGTAATGTCATGTTTACAGGTATCCAGTACAATAAGGTATCAAGTACAACAAGGAACAGGCATTGGACACAAGCCAAATGTTCTTGATGACAACAAATACACATAGCATCTCAACATGGAGTAGAAGGCAGCGTTAGAGTTCATGGTGGCAACATCATTGGTTAGGCGATTCCATTCCGAGATTGTTCGTGAAAAAAAATGTATTCCTGAAAGACTGGGTTCTGCACTTGTATTCCCTAACCTTGTTAGTATGGTCGATTCGTGATCAGATGTAGTGCGGTGGAAATATGTACTTATCCTTATCTCTACATGTTCTTGTATGAAATATGTTATGAAACATTTTTAATGTTAGCTTTTTCCTCCGTATTTCCAGCGTTTCCCACCCTAAACTCTCCTTTGCAAGTGGTATGTTAAATTGCCACGTATAATTATTGAGGACAAACCTTACCGCTAGGTTCTGTACCTTTTCTAGTAACTTAAAGTCCTTTTTTAACCACGGGTCCCACACTTTGCAAGCATACTCGAGTATAGGCCGGACATTCATTACATACAGTAGTTGTTTTGTTTCTATCGGGAAGTGTTTTGCGTTTCTCCGCAGGAAGCCCAATACTTTACAAGCTTTAGCTGTTACGTATCGAATATGGCAATCCCAAGATAAAGTTTCAGTTAAGAATACTCCTAAATACTTAAATTCCCTCACTGTAGAAATGTGGTTGCCGTTTAGGTAATAATCAAACTCGTGAGTTATCTGCTTCTGTGTAAATGACATTCTTACAGTCTTCTCAAAATTTATACGCATTTTCCTAATGTTGCACCATTTAAATACTTTGTCTAAGTCGTTTTGCAACAAAACACAATCGCTTGGATCACGGATTATTCTGTATAACACGCAGTCATCTGCGAATAATCGCACTGTAGACGTGAGGCCATGACTGTTATCATTAAAAAAAAATTAAAAACAATAAAGGGCCCAGAACAGAACCTTGCACAACTCCAGATGTCACTCCAATCTCGTGAGAGCTTGCGTTGTTAATAGTAACCCTTTGACTACGTGCAGTTAGGTATTGTCTAATCCAAGCGATAACTGATGTGTTTATATTATACCATTCAAGGTTTTCAATCAACCGGGAGTGGGAAACGAGATCAAAAGCTTTCCTAAAATCTATGAAAACCGCATCTACTACTAATCTGTCATCTAGTGTTCTTGATAGTTCGTGTACTAGTTCTGTTAATTGTGTAACACAAGAACGACCGCTGCGAAAACCATGCTGTTGGGGGATCAGCAGTGAGTGTGCATTTAGGTGTGTCATAATATTAGTGAACAGAACATGTTCGAATAATTTACAGACTACTCTAGTGAGTGAAATCGGTCTGTAATTCTGAACGCTGTTTCGAGGACCCGACTTGTGCACCGGAACTACGTTTGCCATTTTCCAATCGTTGGGCAATACGCCTTCATCGAGTGATTTTTGAAATATGATACACAGACACCTAGAGACTGAGTGGGCGCACAAAGAAAGTAGTTGCGGCGACAAGTCGTCTGGTCCTGCCGCCTTTGACTTATCTAAGTCTTTTATGAGTAATGCAATTCCACACTGGGTAAATGTGATGTCGTCCATTCTTGCTGGACATAATTTATGATAGCGGGACACTAGCTCATCATCCCCGATGTCACTGCGCACGAACACTGAGCCGAAAAAAGAATTAAAGCATTTTGCCTTGGTGAGCCTATCATGAACAACAGTACCATCGTGCAACAAGGTGGGTATCGTTATCTCGTCTTTTTTGTTGGTTTTGATTAAACGCCAGAATTCGTTAGGCCGATCTTTGAGCCTTGAGTGAAAGGTAGAAAAAAAGGCATCTTTGGCTTGCTTAACCGCAACCTTCATTTCTGCTGTGACGCGTATCAACTTATCTTTTAGTTGAGGGTGAGGGGTGTGCCCGATAAGCAGCATACGCACGTTTCCTGCGCATAGTGATCTTGCTGACTTCTTTAGTGCACCATGGCTTACTTTTGCTGCGGCGCGTCATTATCCACGATGGCACGTGTTGCTCACGTTGCCCGAATAACTACTCTTTAAATATTTCACACAATTGATGACCAGTTTTGGTTTCAGCCAATGTCTCAAATACGTCATAGTAATCATCTAGTGCTCGAGAGATGGCGCCTGTGTCAGATTTTGAGCAATTATACATTAACCTGCGTCCACTATTTGGTACTTTTATATACTGTATATTTGTTTCACCATACAACAACTCTATGATCACTTATTCCAGGTATAATTTGTATAGAATGAATGCTTGAAGGTGTATTAGGTGAACAGCAAGTCTAGTATGTTGCTCCTGCGAGTTGGCTCCGATACACACTGACGCAACGAAAACGATGCACATATGTTCAGCATTGCATTAGTGCTCGCGTCTCTTCCCGGACGTTCAGTGCATGGCCGTGACCAATCAACTCCAGGTAGGTTAAAGTCTCCCCCCAAGAACAGATAATCACCGTCCATTGTTTCGAGAGCGTTCGATAGATCCTGAAGTGTTTCCGTGGAACTGCCAGGAGGGCGATAAAAGGAGCATATTGTAATCACTTTCCCATTCTTGAGCCTTAGCTGCGCCCATACAGATTCACTTTGGTCACACTTCACATGGATCTCTCGAGAGCTGATGTTTTTGTCAACTAATATGAAGACACCTCCACCGTGGCCATTGCGGTCCTTTCGGTAGCCGACGTAGTCTTTAGGGAACACTTCGGAGTCAGCAATGTCGCTGTTAAGCCACGACTCTGTGCCAAGCACCACGCACGGTCTTGTAATATCCAGTAGGCTAGAAAATTCATCAATTTTGTTTTTGATACTTCTGCAATTTAATATTAACATTGAAAGTTGCTCGTTAGTTGTTACATGTCATGTGTGACGTACCACTTGCCCTAGTGATTCATCAAAGGTATATTTGGCGTTGTTGAGATAAAGGGTATCATATTTCAGCTGTACTCTCTCGCCCTCTTTTCGATTTGCTTTTGCGAAATTCCACAACTCTCTTCTTTTCCTTCGCACGCTTTCCGAAAAATCCTCCGATACGCCCACCGGAGTACCTTTCAATTTTCTTACGTTGTTTAGCATTGCTTGTTTGTCATTGCTTGCGTGGAATTTGGCAATTATGGGCTGCTTTTTTCCAGCGACAAACTTGCCCAATCTATGGACTCTATGAATTTGAATTCCTTGGACCCCCAGGTTAGTTTGACATAATTGCGAAATGTGCGTTTCGCATGACTGATGCGTCTCGTGCGGATCGTTGTCCTCTATTCCATAGAAAACTAAATTGCAACGTCGAGAGCTGTTTTCGAGGTCATCAACCTTAGCTTCTATGGATTTGATTCCTGCCTGTAGTACGTCCGATTTGGTCTTCCATCCTTCAACGGCTCGTTGCAATTCTTCTAACTTATCAAATTTTGATTCGAGCTTACACATTCGCTCACTAAGGTTGATGATCACTTGACTGTTCGTGGTTTGGCTGTTTTCAATTGCAGTCAGTCTATTTTTAATCTCCTTTTGGCCGTTAAGTAATTCCTTCAAGATTGCCTCAGTTGGACCCGGATTACTCTCGACGTCACCGCATAACAACAAAAGCAGTAGTAGATAGAATGCCCGACAGCGCAAAAGAGTAAAACGGTGTCGTCTACGGTACACGCATGCAAAAAGGGAACACGGGCTGTCACACGCATGCAAAAAGAGAACACGGGGTGGAACCGGCAATGCTAAAAGAATGCGAAGAGGAGCAGTATAACTGCAACTAACCTGCACCATAAGCAAGAAGTTCGTGAACGACGCAGCCATAGCAGCGCCGGTTCCACGCCCCAAACTGAGACTAATGTTGTGCTCCCTATGTAGGCTGTTGTAACCTGCCGCAGTGGCCCAAGGTTGTTGATCCGGCACCGGGCACTGTCCGGAATCGACGGCCGTGCAAGTCCCCAGACCAGAGTCGTGCCCGCCGTCATTTGTAGCCTTTGGGATCGACATAGTGCGATGCGCAGTGGCGTCCAGCTGTGTAGATGAGCAATGCGCAGTGGCGCCCATTGGTGTAAATACTGAATTTTCTTCCGAGTGAAGGTCATAGAAGAATCCGCATGATGCTTGACTCGTAAACACCTGCACCATAAGCAAGAAGTTCGTGAACGACGCAGTATAACATCAGCTGTCCCACCTCCCGAATAACATCAGCGAATAACATCAGCGGTCCCACCTCCCGCGTTGCCGCTGGCGTGAATTGAGCCCACTAACCCTCTTCTAGTTCACTGGCCGTGAAAAGGACATCTACACGCGTGCTGTTCCTACTTCTCCGACAGCGTCGATTCACCTATGCTTACGTCACCAGTTCCTCTTCTGCGTGTGCCGTGGTACTGAACTTAAAGGGCTCACCGGTGTCGAACGCGTGACGCCGCCAATGTCTCCTTGGTCACTAAGGAACACCAGAGCACAGGAAGGCCGACGGGCAGTTGCCACTACCAGACACCTAAGTCAAGCAGTAGGGTCTCCTCCAGACTTTTTAAACTCTGCCTATAACGCTACTGTACTTCTTAGGTATGGACGATTATATTAGGCGTACAGTGGTTTAAAGACTATCAAGGACTGAACACGTGTTTTAACGTCGGCTGCATGTACAAGTATACAGTCACTACTTGTAAGTTCATTAATTACATAGGAAATAGTACGCCACTGCACTTTGTCAGAATGACGCAGCTTCGGACGACGTGGTTCACATTCAAAATCTTTCTTTCTAACTTAGCAGCAGCTCTGGACTTGAAGGGTTACCCTGAACAATGACCAAAGCGATGTTTGCACTCGGAAATAATCTAGGGCACTATATGTAGTCACCATTGCAACTGTTCCTCACAAAAACCACTGCGCACAGCATTCTATCAAATCGACTCGGCGGCCTGTAATGGCAGCGGATATGGCCGGAACTAAGTAGGTGTAAAAGGAACAAAATCGAAATTACGCTCAAGTATAGCTGCGTCGATCACTTATTCTTTAACAATAGGGGCCGAGTGCAACTACCAAGCAGCTGCAAAGCATGAAGCGCGGTCATTACGAAGTAGAACTGCAGCTCGATATCCAGGCTTCAAGAAATGCAGGTACGTTGTAGCTGCCCGGCGCATGCGTCGTGTACACTTGACAACAATGCTCCCGAGAAGAACCGGAAATGATTCGAAAGAGCTCAGATCAGAATCATCAGAGGCAATTAAGGTTTTCTTTGGTGATCGCGGTTGACTGCAGGTACCTAGTCACTGTTCCTCCAGCGCAAGTTAGAAGCTTACTTATTGGTTGCTTGACTCAACAGCTTGAGTTTCGCGCATATTAGCAGCCCATAAGACGCAAGTGTGGAGATGGATGATTGGTTCCTGTCTTCTGGTAACGTGTCGGCCAAGGTGTTGCGTGTTTAATATTGCCACGCGCGCACCTTTTTGTATTTATATGTAACCCGTCCGTTACACGTATAACCACTGCCTTTCGAAAACCGCGCCCGAGTGTCTGGGAACCGTCCAGATTATTTTATAATCGTCCGATAGGCTTGAGCGTGCTAACGCGAACAGTTGAGTTTATTCTGGAACTAGCACGGCCACCAGCGACAAGACTCCAATGTTCGATGCCCCATGTATAAATTCCGATGCGCCTAACCGCAGATCAGATTGCTCGACGGCCGACGACTGTTCTCGCCGCTATCAGGGTACAGCGTGAATCGCTTCTACGTTGGCTTTTCATTTTCCGGGCACAAGTGCACCCAGATAAAGAGTTTCGACTTGAGCACACCGACTGCTGTCTTCGTCAACGTCACGACCACGTGACAATATCGAGGGCGCGGGTTCGCATTCGGTTTCGGGCGGAAGTGCCAAAGAAATTAATACTTAGATGTAGGCTCACTTAAAGCAGCCCCAAGGTGATTTAAATTATTCCGGAATTCCAACTCCGGCTCATCATAACGTTATCGTAATTTTGACACATTAAAACTCCAGAACGTAATTTCGTTTTTTATACTATCATACTATCATGACTCCACCAGGAAATTGCCATTACATAAGGCACCGCAAAACACAGCGTACCGACGACTGTGGCCAATTTTTAATTGACGTTGTTCGTCCATTTTCCATGAAGAGTGAGTAGGCGCGACATACAAGGACGTAGAAGAAACCCGACAAGAATACAGCGATACTTTCAACTCATATTTTATTTTCGCACGAACCGATAAATATATGACCGAGTGAGCGGAAACAACAGAAACAAAAGAACATTCAATGGGTCATATCTCACTCTTCATGGATGCAAACCAACTAACCTATCAACATGTTTTAGCAACGCCCATTTACATCATTGCTAGATTCTGTGACGAAAGGGGGTGATGCTACGTTGTTCCTGCACGAAAACTGCACTTACGCTAACTATAGATATACGTAAAATCACCGGAAGGGAAAACTGCCAACTCACTTTTTTTTGTCATCCTTCCGAATGCGGCGCATACAGTTCCTCTCTGATAAAACTACAGTCCAACGCAAGCTGGCTCTGAAGTTGCTGACTTATTATTTATTGACTTGAAATACTGCGACTTTGACAATTTGATACGTACTTGGCTGCACATAAACGCATATGTCTTTGTGTGGGTTCTATATTAGTCTCATTCGGACTAAATTTAATACATATTATTACTCATAAAGTCATACATATTCCTGCTGTTAGTTTGCTTCTTTTCTCAGTGCAAATTAATGTTTTTGATTAACCTATGCGTTACCGCTTTGACAAAGCCTCCCTAAATTGTCCGCGAATTCACTGAAAGTGTAGCTGACCTTTCCATGAACGACCGATTTTACATGTCAACCGTACATAGTTCAATTTAGGCAATGATCAAAACAAATACATTTAAGAGAGGAGCAAAGCCCTTCTACACGTTCATGTACGCAAGGTTGACTTCTGCATCAGAACGAATACATCGGAAAAGGATGGCAGACATGATTGAATCGACATACACAGTGACAACACACAAAGGGACCTTCTGCAACACAATAAAAAACAACAACAACAACAAAAAAAAAACAACGCAATCAATTTGCGTCACAGTGTGTTCTGGTAAGTAGTGCAGATGTGAGTGCGCCTTTAATGGGAGCAGGATGGCTCACGCGCAAGAGGAATGGGGAGTCAAGAGAAGCAAAACAAAACACTTTTCATTAGTGTCACGCCCAGGCGCCATCCAGGTTCGTTCCTAGCAGACCGACCAGAAATAGGGCGTAAGCGTTGTTCGTTCCTTTACAGAAAGCCATAGCTGCAGCAAGGCACGGCCAGCCTGGACTCTTCGAGAGTGCTGATTCGAGGAGGGAGAGTCCAGTCGAGCCTGCCAACATGAGGATAAATTGTTCGGACAGAAGTCGGCACTGTAAATGCGATTCAGTCGATCATCTGTGGTGATGCGATTATCTTGTTTTACGGTACGTCCGTCCCCGTTCGTGGCACAGCTGTACCGGTGCGCGCTAGACGTGAAAGCGGTTCTCTTGCTTTACGCCTATGAACATATTTACAGAGAAAAGCGCCGGCGTAGTGAACTTCAACGGGCAGGACAACACTACTTTTTTCTAAGATATATACAAAACTTGCTTTTTCTGCACGCAGAGTGCCAATGTCTAATGCTTTTCACCGATGTTTTTCTAGAAAGAGTAATAAATATTCTGCAGGAAATAAAAATAATATCGCTGTCGTATGACATGTTCTACGAGGCATGAAGGCTCTTGTTCTACTATGGTATAAAATTTATATGACTGGAAAGATGTCACTTGTTAAGCAATTAAACGGTTGAACTAGAGTTGACAACGAGGGATAAATAAATTTATTCCAAATATATACGAAAGAAACGAAGACGTTCCCCTGTGTCTGTCTGGCATCAGCGCCTGTCCGATAAAGGCGGCCTATACAGTTTTTGTAAACAAATATGTTTAAGAGAAATGTTGCTAGAAAAGCGCAATTTTACCAAAAAATGATGCTGTCTGTGAACGTGCATTGTAATATTTACCCGCACCGTGTTTACAATGTTGCTTTTGCGGTGTACTTCTCCACTCGCTGCAGCAAGGAAACACAATATGCGCACGCTAGCTAAGCTTTGTCTGTCGCATTTCTCTTTTCACGAATATATAGAAACAAGTGTATATGAAAGGGGCACTTGAAAAAACGTCCTCCACCAACTTCTATTTTTTTTTTTTTGAAGTGTAGTCACTTGAACTTGAAAGGAGAGGTCAATGCTTTTCTCTTTCAACCTCTCGCGACGTACTCACTGCCAGTGAAGAAACGCTTCACAGCCGTTGAGTTTAGCGTGGAAATTTTAACAAACTATACTCGCTGTTCTGACATTGCGTAATATTGTGCTTTATTTTTTATTGTCACGCTTAAGGTTTTAATTAAGTTTCGTCGTCTGCCGTTTCTTTACATTCCTGATTTTTCTATCATAATTTCTTTAGATTTTAGTGTTAACAGAGCCTCCTTCCATAAACAAATGAAACAGAGTTGCGGGTTCCCTAAATTCTGACCATTTCACGTTATCTTCGAGGTAAGCCTTACTTGCACATAACGACAGGCGCTGATAAGTTCAGAGGTATAGCATGTTTGCTGGCAAGGGCAGCATGAGGCGATGCGGTGACCAGAACCACCATTGTTTCAGAACTTCCGACAACGAATGCCCTTTGTATAAGTTTAAGTTCAGAAAGCGTGTTATCGTTAAGGTAACATTTTACGCGCGTTTTTTAAAATAATAAATGTATGTAAGGAGAGGTTGCTGCCAATGCGTGGCGCCGGCTGCTCCTCTTCTCTTGCACAATGGTTGTCGTCGCGAAGCAGAAAATAAACACAATGCTATACAAAGACAGCACTCGCGCAATCAGTCCAAGTCCTTCAGTAGAATATTCTGTCCGCTCGACGCAAACGTTGACAAAGCACAAGTGTTTACATGATTGAAATGTCCACATAAAACATAACAGTTCACTAAAATGTTGCCATAGCCGATCATGTCACTTGGAAATTGTCTCTTAAATGCTGCAGTGTAACTGCAACAATGAGGTTTTCCCAGAGAATTCTCGGCTAAAACGAAAAATACAAAAATATTGTATCCAAGGGATACCGGTTAACAATAACGCGAACAAAATTTTATCAGGTTTAGTACTTTTGTGATATTTCTGATTCCTCCAAAAATTGCACTACTGCGCGCGCAGCAATGTTCTGAGAATTTCCTCTTGGCCATGGGCCCAAGATTTTTGCTGTTGATAGGGGCCGTTTATTTAAACAATTTAGTTTTTGTAAAAGTATATTTCGAGGAGCATCATAATTTTTACAGCGTAAAAGAAGGTGCTATATATGTCTTCTTCAGCTTCTCCACATGAGCATGTAGCACTGTCAGATATTCTTATTCTGTACAGGAAGGTCCTTGTATAGGCCGTGCCAAGCCGAAGCCTATGAATGACTGTTTCTACAGACCGGCTAACGCGCGTTCTTGCGAAGCAAAAGTGAGAATGACGTCTGACGCTCAATTTTCTTCGCAGGAAAAAAAATGCTTGCTTGCTAATTTCGTGTTTTCATCATTAGGCATAATCATCACCATAATAACAATAATCATCGGACTGTTCATCCTGCAGGAGCTGATTCTATTTTGTTCCTGGGAATAGGCTAAACCTGTTTGTTCGCTGGTCCACTCTGCTCTCTTATCTCTCAATGTTGCGCCTATCAACTGCGGAGCAGTTTGAATGAATGAATGTGACCTTTATTGAAAGAAAAGGATGACTCTGGAGCAGTTTAAGGGACCGCCCTGTCGTCGTCTCATGTCTCGCGTAGGTGTCACATAGATCTCACGTTTGGAACACATAAGCTGAGCAGGCTGCACGTCTGGAGCGAACGTGCAGCCTGCTCACCGAAGGGCTAGTTTATCTGTCCGAGCCAGCGAAACGCCAGCTCCGGGAGCTAGGCACAGATCTATGGAAGAGCGAAGCGGAAGCGAAACGCCAGCGTCGGGAGTTTGACGCACCGTGCGCGGAGCAGCAAACAGTATAAAAACAGCAGAAAGGAGACCATAGAACAGAAAAAAAGATAATCGCAAAACAAATCAGATAATCACAAAAAAAGAGCAGAAAAGGATTTAAAACATCCAATAGTCACAAGTGGCTTTGGTTTCTTTCGTTCCATCGCACGCTGCGTGGCCCCTAATTGCCTCCACAGTTCATTAGTGACGCGAGCACCGAGTGACACTCTTGCTGCTCTTCCAAGCACTTCCGGTCGAGCACTTCCAGTTTACCGAATATTCAGAAAAGATCTTATAAAGTCTGAAAGTGGTACGAAATCGATGGTTCTGGTTGAAGTGAAGATTTATGCTGGATATATATATGATATCGGAAGATACGTTCGCTTCAGATAAGAGTCAAATAAATATAAGGATAATAATGAAAATAAATTGAATGAGTTCACTGAAAGAGAAAATGATTTTTCTTGTGAGCAGCTGGGATCGTTGCTGCACCTGGCGGAGCAGGTATCAAACACGCGCTTCTTTCTACGTGGCCTCAGAGATCCGATTCGACAGCGCGACCACAGCCTAAGGGCCTTAGTTGCCGACAAGAAGGGTTCCTGCGTAATCCTTCCTGAACAGATGTTTTCGGAAAAAGCACTTGTTGCAGTCAACAAAAACTTCAAGGCCCTAACTGTTAAATTAGAGAAGGTTAAAAAGGAAGCTGCCGAACTTTTGAAGAAAAGCAGTCTAGAAAAATTAGCCTCAGCCTCTAGTGTAATAATAATATCTGGGGTTTAACGTCCCAAAACCACGATATGATTATGAGAGACGCCGTAGTGGAGGGCTCCGGAAATTTCGACCACCTGGGGCTCTTTAACGTGCACCTAAAGCTAAGTACCCGGGCTTCAAACATTTTCGCCTCCATCGAAAATGCAGCCGCCGCGGCCGGGATTCGATCCCGCGACCTGCGGGTCAGCAGTCGAGCGCCATAACCACTAGACCACCGTGGCGGGGCAAGCCTCTAGTGTGAAGAGAGAAAGGAATGCTGTTAGAAGTGTTTTTTACAGTAAAGACCCACAAGGAAGGGATGCCGTTCCGAAGCATTGTTTCCCAGAGGGGTTTATGGCAGCTGCTTGTTTCGCAGTACCTTCAGAAAGGCCTAGGACACCTGAATGTCCCACATCCTTTCTTTATATCAAATTCGGAAGGCGTAATAGATCACTTAAGGAAATGTGAACCGGGCCTATATACACCGCGTTTAGTGTGGACGTGCAAAAGTTGTATTATTCGATATCACAGGAGCAATTGTTGTCATGTGTTAAAAGATGCATTGTTTTGTATAATGACGAATTAAATTTTGTTACCAAGTGTGGCGTTTCTGTGGCAGCCTTCTTGGAAATTTTAACGTGCTATTTAAATTCTACCGTCATTGGTTTAGAACACAAGCGGTATACACAAAAAAGAAGGTACTATTTGCATAGGGCCTAGGATCGCCCCTATCCTCAGCAATGTGTTTCTAGGACGTGTAGATGAAGGCATTGAGCGGGGTATAGAACGTCAGAACATTAGGATCTTCCATTACGTAAACGATTATTTAGTGCTCATAGATGAGAGTCGTTGTTCAATAATAATGAATGAAATTTTAGAGCTGTTCAAGCAGGAAGGCAAGGGCCTAAAGTTCACGCACGAGGCTCCGGAGCAGCAGAAATTAAGATTTCTTGATTTGGCGATTTTCGTGACGCCTGGTCATCTATGCTGGGATTTTTGGCCACGCTCCAAAAAATGCCTTCTAAATTACTCATCAGCCCACTCCAAAGTAGTAAAGGACGGCATCGCCCCTTCATGCTTGAGGTCAGCTGTCCAGAAGACATGCCGTCATAGAATTAAGGAAAGCGTGTTTAGACAAGTAGGCCGGTTGGAGTGCGCCGGTTTCCCGGAACATGTAATAACCAGAACATGTGAAAAGTTAATCAGATCAATAAAGGCTGAAGGGAACGGAGACAAGAAAAACGAAAACCTGCAAAGCAAGAAGAAAATAGCTGTAGTACCGTATGTAGTACATGAATTGTCGCACGGGTTGAAGAACGTGGCAGGCCGATTCGGTGTTAAAGTAGTTTTTTCAGTGCCTATTCAGATGGAACGAATATACGCACGCGTCAGCAAAAAGGCAAGAGAAAGAAATGAGAGGAAGACGGCAGGATGCGGTGTCAACCACCGATCTCCAGCCACTGTCTGCGCCACGGGGGTTGTGTACAAGCTTCCCATGTCTTGTAACGCTGTATAGATAGGACAAACCGGAAGGTGCGTCAATGTTAGATTAAGGGAACACGACGCCAATTGCCGCACCGATGGCCTTTCACATACAGGTACGCACTGCAAAGAGTGCGGGTGCGCCCCTCAATTTAAAAAAAAAAAAAAAACAGCATCATCGCCAGGAATAATAAACAGACAACTCGCGAGATAATAGAGGCTCTGCACATTCATAACAACAACTCATGTATCAGCGTTCCGTCCATCGCCCTGCAGCAAAAAGAAATTTCATATTTGAGCAGACAAGCGTGATAAAACCCGGTATGTTTTTTTATGACCTTCGCGTGTTTTTTTTTTTGTGTGACCATGTGCAGGTATATAAGTGTGTGTCGACGTGAATAAAGATCAGTTGAGAGTCCGGCGCCTGTCCTCGTGTATTCTTCGTTTGTGTCTCGTGTCCGTTGCGCCGAGTTTAATCATGAACCCATACTAACTTGTCCAACTATCAGTGTTACTGAGCACGACGAGACACAAGGTTAACAGAATGAATACACCAGGGCATACGAACGCCGACGTGCGCGTGTCAATATCAGGTACCGAAATCAAGGATTAGGGTCGCCTCAAATTTTTTTTGTTATCCTCCAAGTTTCTGTCCCGTACGAATACGAAAGCAAAAGTAGTCACACGGGTTTCCTGTAGAGAGTCGGCACAACTTTCGCGTAAAAATATTTTACATCACCTGGCGAAGCCTTTTCGGAAGCGTAGCAAAGTTTGGCTCCCATAATTAACTGAAAAGACCCCGAGGCCACGCTTTAACGGAGCAGCAGGTCATGTCACAAGCTGTTTGTTTTTTGTTTTTTTGTGTTTTTTTTGTGACCCGACAAACTAAGTTCCCCCTTCAATCTGGTCGGTGTAATAATTTCTTCTCAGTGCGTTTCTGTGGCACCCCGAGGTTACCTCCAGCTTAGGAATTTCGTTGAAGTAGGCAGAGTGAAATGACTGAGAATTCGTAGGGAGTTTCGAAGAGGCCGCTTAGTCTGAATAGAAGGTTGAGCCGCAGGCGCAAAAGATAATTGAAGCACCTTAGTCCTCCTGCAAGGTAAGTTAATCATCAACCCGAAGGAATGACGCTACATAACATCATCGAAAGGACTGTCAACTCACCAGTATGAAACGAATGGTAGGTGCAACCTCCTGATATCAACGAACAGTGAAGCCAAGAAAAGCATAGGAGCTACAATTTGTTCTTTTTAATCGTACTGCAATAATTGCGACATAGATGAATTAAAGTGGACGAAAAATCACACTTGCCGTCGGTGAGACCTGAACCCACATGCGTAATTCAAAGGTTGCGGGTTCGCACCCCACCGATCGCAAACGCAATTTTTCGTGCACTTTAATTCATTGACATCTATGCCATATTTACTACAATGCAATAAAAATAACGAATAATGTCTCCTCCTATACTTTCTTCGGCTTCGTTGCGTGTTGATTTCATTAGGTTCTGTCTAGCAAAGCAACGAGTCTCTCGAATAATTCACTTTCAAACGAACAGGTGTGTGGTAATAACCATGCCGAACCTTTTTTTTTACCAGATGCATACCTTACTTTCTGCGGAAACTGGGTTGATTGCTTTTCTAGCTTTATGCTCCATTCGGATGAGCGAAAATTTTTCGTGTCAAGAAACTTCTATCATGAGAACTTCTAGCGAGTCTGTCTGCCTAATGATTCGTCATGTATCAGTAAAAATATTAAAAAATCTAGATCATAAAAAGAAGCATAATAGAACTACATACAGTTTTGATGAATGGATGGATGTATGCTACCGGCGCCTGCTTTGTAAAGGGGCGTTGAACTCTAAGTCACCAAGCTCAGTTACTAGTTCGGCCTGATGAAATAGCCTGTCTGAAATAGGAAAGTTTTTGCTAATACAAAAAATACTGACAGCTTAACTTCCTGCGCTTCACTGTATAGTTAATTTGGCTTTTATGCTATCCGTATTTCGTTTTCTTTTTTCCTCGTTACTTACCTACCGTCAATCCTTCAACCGGCTCTACTGACTTACTACTGATCTTACGGTGCTTGTATGACGATGATGATAATCATAAAAAGCACCCCCTTTGAAACAGGTGGTCACCAGCGTAGTGGGCGTGTCGAAATTATGACTAGTCACGTCCTCATTATTGTAGGTGGAGAAGTAGGAAAACGCGACTCTGGTGCACAATGTCATATGCGGAATGCTGCTTTGACGGAGCGTTCGAGGGCGTTGCCCTCACCAGCGGAGCGTCTCAACAACCAGTAGTCACTTGGCGTGCCCGTAAAATGATGTATTATTCCGCATATTGCAGTCTAGTGTCGCGGCTCGATCTGTTTTTTTTTTTCAAGTTTCTGTTTTTACAATGTACTGTTATTTACGACAGTAACGACTTCATTTCCATCGATATCATTCCTGAAAAATACGCAAAGGCTTTAAGGAACCGTGAGAATCACCAACCTTTTTTTCGCCAATTTTATTTCGATCATAATTGTGGCTCGGAGAATTGCCGATAATTTCATTGTACACCACGATGCGCATGCTATATTGCAAGGACAGTTTGCCTGTAAGGATGGCATTACATAGGCCAAAATTCCGGTACCAAATTTGACAAAGAAACAACTTCGCTGGAAATTGGCTTGTCGCACAACCCTGCTGTCTTTTTTTCCTATTTTGCTTTTAGAGAAATAAAAGAACTTTCTATTACCTTCTTTCACCTGTCTTGTGACTTTTTTTTTCCGTTATAGTCACGTGGTGCCATAAAAAACTCGCCTAACGTGTCTTTTGGTTCGAACAGTTGTATACGCTTCTCTCATGATCGTCCCTGATGCGCTGTATATGCCAGACACTTCTTCGAGCGGACCCTTCTGAGCTGCTTGCCTCGTCCCTACTCGGGAAGTAGCGATCAGACGAAGTAAATCTAGTAGCACAGACTCCAAACCCAATTTAAAATGAAATGGGTAAGCAGTTGCACTTACTATTCCCCGAAAGGCTTGTAAACTAGGAAAAGTGGCTTGTTTTTACGGAATTCCTATCTTCTTGGGTCCAGGATTGTTTGCATAGTTCTTTTTTGTTTTTATTTTGAATATACATCACGCTTCATGACTTCATACCTTATGACATGTGGTGCTACAGATCACACTGGAAAAACACCTTACCTTTGTTTCTTACAGCGGGGGAAATGAACCTGTGTGTTTAGCACTAGCATTGAGAACACGCTTCTGGCTCGTCCGTAATGACGGCCGATGCCCCGAACAGGTGCATTCCATCGAAACGAATGCGGCTGAGATTGCAAGGACGTACACTCTTTCTCTTCACGATCGTTTGGTGCAAATGGTCTTGGCTGTCATTTTGCGTCAAACATTTCGGAGGGCTACGAGAAAAAGTATGAATCGCAGGCTTATACTTTGTATATTGTTTTTCTTACAGCGAAGCGTACATAACTAGGCCATTCGTAACTCCGCGAACAGCTACCTATACTCAACATAAAATTGTGATCATCATGAAAGGCCTTCACCGTCAAGAATGGTTGCTTGCTTCATATGTTGCTTTACCTTCAAGTAAAAAAAAAGGCGACCATGGCCACCCAACTGAGCTCAAACGGCAGCTGGCGATCTGGGCGAATTGAATGACGTGACTGCGACCCTGAGAGTGATAAGAAATATGAACATATCGTAACTCCGCAAACAGTTACGTAATCAACAGTTACCTACTCAGCTGAAAACACGTATGCGCCACAGAAATTGGACAATCCCCATACTCACCACTGGTCCACTATAAATAAATAAATAAATAAATAAATAAATAAATAAATAAATAAATAAATAAATAAATAAATAAATAAATAAATAAATAAATAAATAAATAAATAAATCCCTGTGCTGCACAGCTGATTAGCCACCAGTGCTATTCGATTTTGATTGTAATTTGTTGGACATATAAAATATATTACGTAGTGGCGCAACATTTGCCCCACTGTGTCGTCATAATAATTACACTAATGCATTTTTGCGATGAGCTTGTCCTATGTGCTCCCTCAAAAGCAGGCATTCCACAGAAAAATGCTTCCACAAATAAACCCTCAAAACAAAACGATAGTCTACTAATAATCACAGGTAATTACCTTCGTTGCAATCTCCGCTGTAACCTGTTTAATGACTACCTTTTTATCATGGCCTAATCGTAGTTTATCATGGTTTAATGCTCATTCAGTAAAAAATGAAGAATTAAAGATAACTTTCTCTCTTCTCTTCGGAATTCCGCGCTGAAGAAATAATGTGTTTGGGCGACATATTTGGCGTAAAGAGGCGTTTTTCTGTTTGGAACGAAGAAGTGAAATATAAATTTCGAGTGGTTCCTCCACTACCGTAAAATCCCGAGCAAGCGTCCCCCCCCCCTCCCCTGTGGTGAAAGATAATCCGACAAGATTTGGAGGGGAGCGGGTGCGGGCTTGCTCGGTCACAGATTACAGTTCTACATAGCGGCGGAAGAGCCGCGCGTGCTTTCAATGAAATGCTTTATTGAATACGCATGCATTCACTGACGTTATTCGACCTCGTCGGGCGAATGAAAACAGTGGATGAAACAGTGAAAACGGCAGGAGAAAAGAAGGGGGCGCTTGCTTGGTCATTGGTGCATATTTCAAATCTCAAAAAAAAAAAAAAAAAGGAGGGGGTGCTTGCTCGGGATTTTGCGGTAGATTCTTTCGTTATATATAGTTTATGAAATATTAAAGCTTCTTCTCTACAAAGAATAATACCTTGTGAACATAAGTTTGAATGCAGATTTGTACAGATGAAAGGGAGATTTGATAAAAATTACCGGAATCTAGCCTCTATTTCAGAAAAAAAATACTTGAGGCATTTGCCATTATAAAAGGTGCTTCAAATGCGAATGCAGATGACATGACGTATAGAGAATAGTTGGCGAAAGCGCGAAGCAAGCTTCTATTGCACACGTGTTTCATTTTATATTTTTATGGTATTTAGCATGTGGATTGAGATATAAAGCGGTTATTAAATGCGAAGCATTTCTTAGCGAACCTCAGGCATTTTGAGCGTTTCTATCTACGTATCTAGCTATCTATCTATTTATCTAGCCGCCGACGTCTGGACGCTGTCCTGGTGGTCTCCATAACTTGTAATATACCAAAATTGGCACAGCAGAGGATCAGTGTATGACAAACACGATTCACTGGTGATCACATGTATAACGCAAAATACTCGTCGCGTACGTCGTGAAACCCTTTCTCTCAGTCACGTGTGGCACATACCAGAGTTCATGTTGGCGGGTATGTGCCACAGGTGATAACAGAGTCTCAATCAACGCAGTAACCGCGAACATACACATTGACACGGAAGGAAAGTGATAATAACAGTAATTGTTGGGTTTTACGTCCCCAAACCCCGATATGATTGTGAGAGACGCCATAGCGAAGGGCTCCGGAAATTTGAACCATTTGGTATTCCTTAACCTGCACTGACATCGCACAGTACAGGGGGCTCTAGCATTTCGCCTTCATCGAAATGCGATCGCCGCGGCCGGGATCGAACCCGCAACCTTCGGGTCAGCAGCCGAGCACCGTAACTACTACACCACAGCGGCCGACGCAAGGAAAGTTAGGGAACTGAAGACAGAGCAACCCTGGAAGACGCTGAGCTACCATCCATTCGTCCACGTGGTCCACAACGTCGACCACGTGGATTACGCAAAATCCGGGGTCAATGCTTCCTATAATAACTCTGCCGAGAGGACCATGTCCCTCATAATTACCGGTGACTTCAGCATTGATTTATCAAAACCCAGCAACGCCTGGTTCTTAGTCGGCATAGACGGCTTAGACGGTGGACAGGGCGTCACAAGACCTCGGTGCCACGTCCAGGACAGAAGGCATCACAGATAATTTCTTAGTAGAAGCCATCCGCGGTTTCCACCAGCTCTACTATACCTCGCACTTCACTACACTTGGACCGTTTGCAGCCGCGATCACGAACGGATCCGATAACAAGTCCTGTCCAGCTGCTGGTGCTTACTGATCACGGTGATGATGACCTTATTCAAGAACTGCCAAGAACCCCTTCCACATATGCACACGGGTTCGTGAAAAGTGCGTGCGTTCTCCGTCATAACGGATAAGTATAAGCATAACAACTGTAACGCAACTCTAACAACTGGAACTGTGACTGTAACGTACGTACAGTGCGCCTGTGCATGCCACTCGGCTGTGTATATATCTAAGGAAACTTTTCTGAATAAAGATTAGTTGCGAGTAACGCTTGTCCTGTGTCTCTGTGTTCCTTCATTGTCCTATTCGAATTCGAGCTACCCAGTATTCAAGAATATAAGCACTACATATCAGCTTACTGCGTTTGGTGTTGGTAACACCTATGTTGCCGTTGGCATCGTTAAGCAACTGTAAACAACTGGTTATATAACACATGTGCGATTCTTCAACATATGTGTGCGTATACCATTTGCACATTTCTGTAGCGTCATTCCGTAACGTTTCGCTCAATGTGAAAAATTGCGACACAGTCACCTTCCTGCACATGCTTCGCATAACATCGATTCCCACGGCACGTACGTGGGATCTGCCGACTTTTTATTTGGTGAAGTTTATTTGAGAATATACCTGTTACCACGGCGTAGTACCATACAACCTAGTTACAAATGGTGAATCAGAAGAATAGTAGGCGTTATTCGAAAGCATATACTAGATTTGTGGCAGACAAATGGCAAAAAAAAAAAAAAACAACGTTTGAGACTACGCTATTTCCTTTTTTTTTTAATATAAAATAAATGAAGGAGTTGCTATAGCCAATTCTTGGCGACGGCTACCCTTTTACAGTTGGTTGTGAACATGTACTGTCATAATTGAATTTATCTCCCTGTTCGCGTCCGCCCACTTTTGTCATTGTATATTTCAAAGCAGCCTGCAACTTTTGTGTGGTTTCGAGTACACGCTGAAGTGTTCGTGACACGCGTAATATTTGATTATTGTAGACCCAAATATCCATAAAGTGAAGAGAATAGCCTGACAGTTCTTTCCTACAAGGAACACTATACGCCAAGCCTCCTGAAGAAGAGAGAAAAGAAAGAGAACACAAGGAAAGTAAAACAGCGCACGTGTGGCAATATCCTATATCAAACAGTTCCATATAATAGTAATAATAAGAATAATGCTCCCGATCAGCCTGTCTACGCCCAGTTGACGAGTACTGCTGATTGGGCGAGTCGGTGCATCATATTCTTGTATTGCTTTAGCGCAACTCAGTTTGAGCATGAAGGAAAAGGGACTTAAGAAAAAGGGGACTGCACGACAAAGGCCTCTGCCATGTTTCTCAAATTTATCTGGTTCCGAGGTTGTTCGCGGCCAAGTTATCTCCGCAAACTTATTTCATCTACCCACCTAGCTTACTGCCTCACCCTGGCGCGCTTCTCAGGGCTGGTAGTGACCGCAAATCCGAACCATGAAATTGGAGTAACTAGAAGAATAAAAATGGGGGTGGGGGAGCGCATTTGGCAGGTATTTTCGGATTATGAATGTGAGTTTACCACTATCCCTCAAGAGAGAAGTATATAACAGCTGTATATTTCCGGTATTTCCCTACGGGGCAGAAACCTGGAGGCTTACGAAGAGTGTTCAACTTAAATTGAGAACAAAGGAGCGAGCCATGGAAAGAAAAACGACAGGCTTAAGCTTAAGAGACAAGAAGTGAACAAACGTTACTTCTTGTCCAACAAACAAAGAGTCAGGAAAAACGTGTGTCAAGGACATCTTAGTCGAAATCAAGAAGAAGAAATGGGCACGCCGCATGTCATTTAGCGCGTAGGCTAGATAACCACTGGTCATTAAAGGGGCAATGCAACATTTTGTGAGCAGGGTCAGAAAACTCTGCTGATCGGTAGTCCAGGCTCCTGAGAGCATCTGAGCCCAACATTACAGCGCAGCACGTGGCCTGGAATTTACAAATAATTCTCAGAATCAGCTAGAAATAATTCGCTCTTCTCTCGCCAAACGATGCCATAAAACCAAATGACCGCGCCATAAACATAATGTTCACGGACATTGGCTGATTTGAGCATCGTGAGCTGCATAGTTACCGCGGCGGCCGCGGTATGGCGCGACATGCCCGCGCGCTCGCTCGCGATCACACTGAAAGCCACGCGTTCGAAGAAAGAAAAGTGCTCAAGGTCATGACGCGCGCTTGACGTAACTTCTTTTCCCCGCGCTATCCCTCTCTACTTAGCTTCCAGAGCGCTTCTTGAGGACCACCGGACTTGAACTAACAGCGTGAGTTCGTGAACTAACAGCGCGAACTAACAGCGCTGTGTGAACTAACAGCGCGAGTTCGTGTTGTGTAATTTCGAGCTAACTGTTCATCCATATCTTTCTTACTCTTCTTCTTCCTTTTTTACCCTTTCTTTTCTATTACTCCCCCTCTCCCCCACCCCAAGTGTGGGATAGCCAACCGAGCCAAAGCTTGGTTAACCTCCCTACCTTTCCTCTTCGTATCTCTCTCTGCCCTCGTCGGGACGAGAGGAGAGAGAAAAAGCTTACAGCGTGCTACACATCCTTTAACTACGCTCGTACCTAAAGTCCCTAGATTGTTCCTTTTTACTTAAGTACCGACAACTGCCTCCTTTCCCGGCCCTCTCTCACGCGCAGCTGGCGTATGCCGCCATTTTCTTCCTAACTTGGAAGATTTACAAAGCCATGTGCGTCTAAGTACATTAGCCACGCATCTTTCAGCAGACAATATGCTAACGCGACGCGCCTTTCTCCTCCCGTCAACCCAATGTCATTAGTGAAAGGGAGACGCGTTTCACCGGGTGCTGGAAAAGCGCTAGGAAGAACATGGCTACCGAAAAAGAGCGTTAGCCAATGAGATTCGTCGGCGGCGCTTCAATGGTTGTCGGTACTTAAGCAAGAACAGGGAAAAATCTAGGGACTTTACTCGTACCTGACGGATTCGTACTTGACGGACGTGAGACAATAAACTCATTTAATGAAGCGTCCGAAGATTACTTGGAAAAGTGTTGCAGGGCCACTTTAAGAGCAACGGACTGGATTCCAAGAGAAGGCAAGCGCGTCAGGCGGTGTATAATAATAACAACCGCTTTATTTTTGGTCCTGTAGTGAAGCTGTGCGATTCAAGAGTGGAGACGCTCCTTCGAAAGCTGTGCCACTTTAGCGCTGGACGAGTTGGCAATCCACACTAACGACAAACTGCGCGAGAAAACACCAGGAAGGAGAAGAGAACACGACAGGGGTGCAGATTTCCTGGTGTTTTTTCGCGCACTTTGTCGTTAGCAAGTTTTTTTACATGCTTAAGCAAATATGGCGCGGCGCATTTATGATTCGGGCACTCGCAGGACTAGTGGACACTCACATTAGCGCTTTGCAAGATCTGCTAAACAGAATAAATGCTTAGCAGAGCAGCATTTAATAAAGGCGCAAGTGTATGCTTTTTCTTGCCAATCAATAGTTTAATAGTAGTATATTAAACTTGACTAAAACGTCTTACCGTAAAACCAAGCAGAATATTCTTTAAACTATATTTTAGAAGCCCTTGCACAAGGCACGATGTTCTTCGCGTGGAACACGCGAATTTTTCAGCACAATACACTGTCTCGACTTTTCGCTCTAGTAATTTCATCAGGACTCTTGCGATGTGATGAATGTAGTCGCACAATCATCACACTATGGTGGAATAAAGCTTAGTTGCGAGTAGCACCTGTCCTGTACATCTGTGTTCCTTTGTAGTCCTTGTCGATTTCGCGCTATCCAATTTTGAAGATGGTTGAGTATTGATACAATGCACAAACACCGAAAGACGGTGGCTTTTTATTGCGCTATCTCGCGTTTATGACAGCGTATTGCCAGGATGAGCCATAATGACACGCTTATGCAGCTGCCTGAGAGGAAGGCGACGAAAGCATAGCATTATTCACAAGGCCAACAGACCTGCAGGAACAATTATAACAATAGTTGGCTTTAATTGTGATCAAGCATAGGCTTGACTGTGTACCCCTTCTCTCACTCTCTCTATGTTCGTTTTATCGGACCTAATCTAATCCCCTTTCTTTTTTTTTTTTCAAACCGAATTTTGGGAACCGGAACAAAAGAAGTGATTTGTGCTGCTGCAAGTGTGAAAAACTCTCCGCATATGCCTTATCGAGGAAAATTCAGCATTTTTCTTAACAGGCGTAAGCTAGCACATGTAGCTTATGCTTCTTGTCATTCGCGTAGTTGATAGTATGCATAGAATTGCATACCTGCTTTCTTCCCTTATAAAAATGTGTTAAGACAGTCTATAGACTGTCTAAATTTATTTATAGACAGTCTATAGACTGTCTAAATACACTTTTGTAAGGGTTTCTTTCTTTTTTTTTGTGAAATGCTACGAATGCCTGATATCTGCTGAGTGCACCAGCGAATGTATTGGAGGCTATATACCGAAAATAGTGTGCACGTGCCCTAATTTCATGACTCACCATGACTATGAAGCAAGTTTGAACTAGCTCGGTGAAGTTTCAGAGCAAAACATTTCTACTTATTCGCTAGATTGAATCTGACGGTAATTTCAACTGGGCAGTCACTCAGCGTCAGCCGCGACCTACTTTACTGAGTGCGCCCAGAGAACCGCTGGGCAAACACTGCAGCAACTGTCCTGTCGAGATAACTCTGGTTTAAGCCTCAGCTTGCGTTTACACATTACCCTGCGGGCTTTTGCGAACGAGCATGCCTGGACGAACGCCGTCGTTCCTGGCATGCTCGTTTACTCTGCAAACGGCGAGTGACTCGCGCTTGAAAGCTCTCTGGGGAGTGTCACTCACGCGGAAGGAGGGACGATCCGCATTAAATTTAGGCGGTAAATGAGAGGCTGTCCAGGAATCACTGCTTCTCACAACACACCGTGAGCAAGAAGCCGCTTGAGAAGGAGGGCGCTTCGAAGCGCTGACTAAGCAAACGTCCAAATGTATATAATTGAAGCATAGTACACAGTTTGTAACGGTGTCGCCATTCCATGGAGACACCGAGAAACGTCCAGCCAAGGATACACTCGAACAAAAAAGTACAAATTGACATTACACACCTTGAGATGGCGGAAGAATTCTCTACAACCAACAACCCTTTCGTTGGCGTCCACGATTCTGCAGCGCGCAGAAACGGTGTGTTCGAACGTGCAGCGCGACCTGGCTTCCGGTTGTCACCCTGCCTCCTTCGCCACAATCGTTCAGCGTAATCTAGCCCGTCCGCGTCTTTCTTCTACGGCAACACCTACGACACGGGCGCCTGTCCCTAACGTTCCAGGCATCAGCGAGACCCTAGCGCGTGTCATGCGTTCTTATGGTGTGCATACCCCCTTGCCTTCTCGTAAACTCCGGAACGCCCTCGTGCACGTGAAGGAACCGCCTGCCACGTGAGAAGTTCCCTGGTGTCGCGTACTCTACTCCCTGTGCGCAGTGCAACTACAAGAACATCGGGCAAAGCGGGAGAGTCAAGGCGCATCTGAAAGATGTTAACAAGCACCACGTGACGTCCAGCGCCCTTGCAGAACATGCTGGCTCCACAGGCGATCAGATAGGCCGGGACAGCGCATGCGCGCTTTCAAGAGAACGAAATCTAAGTCAGAGGATTTGTCTCGAGTCACGTCATATCCAGACAACGGCGAATACGTTGGAACCGCAACGACGGAAATCTTATTCCGATATACGCGCACACTTTGCGTCATGCATTTAACGCACATAACTTCATGCCCTGCCTGTTTCGCCCTTCATCGCGAACAAGGCACCCGTGAGAGAGCCGAACGTCAAAGTGAATATATTTTCACCTTTGCTGGCGTCTTTCAGTTTTCACCAATGTATGCAACTGCAGTTCGCGTCACCATAGCAGAAATAAAGAAAAAAAAATATTAAAAACATGAAAACAGCGAAATAAATATAAAAAAATCAAAATTAGAAATAAACCGTAGTGCGTATATGTATACGTGCAAACGTATACGTGTCTATACGTGTGTATGTATACACGTATACGTACAACGTATAACTAAGGCTCCGTGTTTTCGGAGTTTATTTTTTGTTAGGTTACAATAATACCTAGAGGGGTATCTGGCGCTAGTGTCTACGAGGGCTCCTTGAGCGGCGCTTCAACCACCATGGGAATGATGGGAAGTACAGGCTTCGGATTTGCTTCGGATGGATTAGGTTCTTGAGATTCGCAACGCTTGTTTGCCGAATGTAAAGCAAAGTGATATGAAGTTATTTCCAATTAAAACTTGTTTCATTCTTTTGTACGTAAAACTTATTGCAAAAAATTCGGCAGATCCCCACGCGTAGAGGGAATCGGTTTCATGCGAAGCAGTGAACGAGTACTTCTATGCTGTATTTTAAGGCTTTGAGCCAAGCGTTACCAGGTGGATCGACGTGTTTTTGTAAGTGTAGTAGTTGTGTGCATATCGTGGGCTTACCAGGCACGTCGATAACACTGAAGTTTAAAGGGTAACTTATGGTGCTACGTAACGTCAGCCCTCACGTTAGAATACATACGTGAGTATTGTTGAAACTACGTGCACTTTATGGTGCACTCATGTGAATATTATTGTAACTTTCGTTAATGTATTCCTCCTAGGTCGAGCAACGCTTCAATATAGCTTTCTGAATCATAGGAATACAAGTGTAATGTTTATTAGACTGCTATAAAAGCGGAGCCAACATTGAAAACACAGACATTAATCTGATATGACGCCTGTATCGTAGGAGTATACATATGTAGTGTTTATTGCTTTCTTGTAAAGCTGGATAGCCAGCCCCACAACCATAATTGACGTTGCACCGGCATTACTCCTGCGTAGGCTGTTTTTCCAAACCAGTTTATAGACCTGGCGCGGCTCTGTGGTAGAATACCTGATTGCCACGCAGAATGCTTGGGTTCGATTCCTGCTGGCATCCTAATTTTTATTCTTCCCCATTGCTCCGGTACGCGGTCAACGCTGCCGATGTCGGCTGTTCTTAACGCTCTTGCATTTAAATTACCAATGTGTGTTCTCGCCGCTCCTGGGTAGATACAAACCGTCAATCACCTGCGGCGCATACCCGTATACCGAGGCCCGTGGTAAACGGATATGTGCCACACGTGTTTGGAGGAAAAGGTTTGACGATGTACGCGGCAGGATTTTCACGTTGTTCATGTCATGACCCGACAGTCGTATTCGTCAAATCCTGTTAGTCTCGCATACCAATTTTGGTCTGCACGAAGTTAAGGAGGCCATCATGAGAGCACCCAGACGTAGGCGGCCATATAGATAGATAGATAGATACGTAGATAGAAACGCTCAAAGTGCCAAAGGTTCGCTAAGAAATGCTTCGCATTTAAAAGTTTGCGTGACCGTGAGATGGAACTGAAACCTGGACAAATTCAACTACCAGGGTATGCATTGCTCAACAGTTGCGTTCCAGATTTGGCATCACGATATAATGAATTATTTTCATTACAACACTTAAAACAAACGCGCTTGTCTTTCTCTCGAAAGTGTGCATTATCTATTTATGGAAATAACAGTAGCATATTGAGTGAGAAACAACGTATCATCTGCAGCGATGCCAGGTGCGTCTGTCCAAGTCGTCTTCCCCCAGCGCATCTCTCGCTTTGTTGTGAAGTGAGGCCAGAGGAGCGCAGATGAGCGTCTACTTAGCTTCGCCATTGTTTTGCAGTCGATTTCAAAGAGTTTTTACAAGTAGCGCTTATCACAAAACGTGAACTCTATGCAATTTCCTGCACTGGCATGGGACGCTACATCTATGCGCAGCGGCGAGTGCACGACGCTTTCCTAAAACTGTCAAATACAACCTGTAAAGCTGCGTTGTCGCAGTAAACCAAGAGACCTAGCGGTCTTCAGACTCTTTAAGCAACAAAGGCACTGCTGGAGTGCTTTGCAGGCCTCGCGGAGAACGAAACTGAAACGGTAGAAAAAGATCCGTAGACAGTTCGCTAGCTAAAGGAATCCAATCCGAAGCCTGTACTTCCCATCATTCCCATGGTGGTTGAACGATCGCAGCGCCAGTTTCCTCTCTAGGTTATTGTATGAAGCTCTATGATTTCACGCAAATCTCCATTTCTCCGAAGTTCGGTGTTTAATTTTGCATTACAAGTTGTTGAAATGTGTTCTTATTAACGTTATTTCCAATTAAAATGCGTCGCACTGTTGCTGATAATACTGTTTATCCATCTTTTTACTTTTTTTTCACTTCCTGATCATTTACCCTGTTAATAAGGCTGTTGATGTGCACTATACTGTAAACTCGCCAAAGTGTACTTTCGGGGGGGGGGGGGGGAGCAGGAGCTAGTCAACCTGCTTCTCAGCTTTTTCTCCCAGCCTCCCTCATCTTCTTGATGAAAAATAAAGGAACTATTGTTATTATATTCTCAATACACCGAAATCTTAGATGAAATGAGATCTGAAAACGAAAACATGGCAACACACTAAGTGTATATTAGATGTCTGCAAGGTTTGAATGCACAAACACATATACATACAAACACAAATACTTCAATACAAAACACCTACGTTTGTTCGTATTACAAGCTTAAAGCTCGTTGTAATAGACGCAAGCATGCTTTACGAGATTGCTGCCGCTGATGGAGGTGCGCCCCTTTCGAGTGATGATTCTCAGCTTTGAAAATGCCCTTTGAACGTAGAAAATGGCCTCTTAAAATCGGACGTTTATTGGATAAATCTGAACTGTATAAAATTTTACCGGCGAGTGTTTATCGGATTTTTTTCGGATTTATCCGAAAACACGGAGCCCTACGTGTAACGTATAGCGTGTATGCATATAGCGTGTGTATACGTATACGTGTAAGCAATATGTATATAAATGCCTCTTTCAAAGTTTTTTGCCTCAGTGTATCGCCAAATGAAAAGACGCGCACCGCTGCGCTCACATTTCACATTTGGGGGTATCGTAATCATCGGTAAATTTTTCAGTAAAAAACACTTAGTAATTATTTGCAGCGCTCCAAATGAGCCCATGATCATGAAAGTATTGCCGTGCTTTACACTTACTATTCACTATATATCTCACTATTTCTTCTTTTATTTTTGTTTCTGTCTTGAACAGTTGTCTCTGGATTTTAGGGAAAATTGCGGATAACGGAGTAGTGCGGTAACACAGAATTACACAAAGGCTTTAATTCACGATGTAGCACAAAACGTTTACCGTACGTAACCCGCAATATGCTTCCTATTCCAGCACTCTATACGAGCATGCTTCGCATATTTTATCTAAGATACCTCCCCACCTACTCCCCCCCCCCACCCCAGAAATAAAGCGCATAAATAAATAAACGAAACATGCGCATTACACGACGCACAGATTTCCTTGTAGTGTGAAATCTCTGCTGGTATCTTGTCCTCTCATGGAAGCAGGAAAATGTTGTAAGGATCTCATACAATACCTTAAATCGAGAAAAAAAAAACGACGCAGTTACTCCGTGAATTCTCCATTGTGATATTCTTCATATTTTCGAAAAACATAAACTTCGTGAGTGATCTCTGCTTCTTTTTTTAGAGAACCAAAAAAATAAGCAAAAACAAACAAACAAACAGGGTAATCTATAGTCACGTGAACCACTTCAATTTAGAAAATATGCCGAAATTTTAATACTCTGCTCGGAATTGCGCGGACAAGTTACATATACTTTTGAATATAACAACATCGAGAGCCCTAAACAAACGAACGACATTTGTTCCTTCTACATGGATCTTACAAATACACTTTACACTAATATCTCCTTCTGGGTGCAAAGCTCGAATCCTTAAGCTTCAGCTCATTTCTTTTACTTACGAAGCTTCGGTAAGTGTGCTATAGGAACATGTGGAAAAGTGCAGGGAAAGAGAACTAGCTACGCGCATGCGTGTTAGCGTCCATTATAACATTCGCGGACGCCAGTTCATTTTGAGAATTGCTGCAATACACTCCTCGTTTCCGGTTTCATCGAGGCACGTGGCCACGATCCAGGAATCGTTGCCTCTGAAAATGGTCGTCTGGTGATGGAAGTAGCGGCAAAGAGAGACGCAGCAAAATGTTCAAGTAAAGTGAAAGAGGAAGCACGCTCTAGTTTCAATAAGCGACGAGAGATCTGCGTTCATGCCGACTGGAGCGTGACTAGACGTTGCACTCGCTGAGGGGTAAAGCGCGTACAATGAATCGTGTGTATTGCGGCAGAGTCGTTTCTCCTGGAGCGCTTCATTCGGCTCCGAGAGATAACGTTCTGCGTTTCTCTTCAGACCTAAAGACAAAGCACAAACCAGAGAGAGAGAGTGGATCGCTGCTTTTGCGCTTCCGTGCAGACATTCGTTCCGCTCAAGCGTTATTTTTTTTCTATCCACACAATAAAAACTGAATCAAAATGCGCACAACCAATACCAGCCCGTTTATCTTACAGAGTCTGCCTCGTATAAAACTAACGAGGCGAGTAAGTAATACACTGCGTCAGCAGTTGCGAAGCGCACTCTGGCCAACGGTACGCGTCTCTCACTATATACTACAGCGACCTTGCGTTCGCAGGGTATGTACATGAAATAAAGAAAGCCCATTATTTCTCACTAAGAGGCAGAAAGGGGGGAAATGAGACAGAACCTTAAGTGTAGAAGATACGGAATCATGAGCTGAGTCTATTGCGCCAAAAGACTTAGTATGGAATGCCAAAAAAGAAAAAGTAAGATAACGTAAGCGTAGGATGAGATGCACTTAAGATATATATATATATATATATATATATATATATATATATATATATATATATATATATATATATATATATATATATATATATAATGCGTCGTAATATGACAATGGCGTTTCAGCGCCATTCTCTGAGCCCGCAGGTCACGTGATCACGCTTTGCTCAATGAGCGCGCGTATTTCAAATCTAAAGGTGGATTTAAGACGCCACGTGACCTCTCTATAGCCAATCACATACAATCGCGGGCTTACAGCTTCGCTGTCTGGCGGTTTTTACGACGTGGAACTGGCGCAATTTTTATTTCAGTTACTTCAGTTAAAAAGTACGAATAACATGCGCGTTACTTCAAGTAAAATGCACAAGTAACAGCCTCCGCAAATTACTACAATTAACCTCTCCTATGCTTTTCTGGGCTTAATTATCTGTCACCGTTGCTTACGATTCCGAGTGATTGATCAAGTGGCCCTCACCCTGCCGTACGCTAGCCTCTTGTCAGGCTCTTTTCGTGGAGCGACTTCTTCCGAAAGGTGACATTACCGAACAACTAGACTCCTGCTTTCCTTCCGAGGAAGCACAAATTGATTTCCCTATGCGAGTATCGCTTGTAGTTTCTTCTTATTAGACTACTTCCTGGTCGATTATAAATTTACTCCTTCTTCTGAGGAAACAACACACGATGCTTTGGCGATTAGTGTCCCTTCTTCATGCTCAGCTGATTTCTTTGCGAAGCACCCATTTGTCACTCTGTGCCGTTTTCAAAACATTTTGACAACTCGAGTAGTGGTGTAACTTTGGCGAAGAAGACACGTACTCATTATGTCGGATGGTACACCAACAGCGTCTGACATGTTCAAAAAAATAATCCTAATGCATACTTTTATTACGCATTTTTAAACTTGGAGAACTTACTATACAATTTCACACCAGCAGAGGTATACATTAAGGCTAGTTGGTTTTATTTAGCAAACAACAGAGCTTTCATCATACAAACATACTTTTTGCATGGAGATGCTGAATGTCTAAAGACCTCATCCGTTTACAAATTTTATTTTACTTTCTCTATGAAAACAAAACCCATAGTCGCCGCTGTGCTCGCAGCAGCTTGGCACTCACGTTGCACCTCCCATCTTTTGCGGTGGGTGAGTTGGAAACACCCGATGGCCGTCCAACAGATATTTAAGCGGGCAACCTGGAAGCGAAAGCTTGCCCACATTCCCCCCCACACAAACACATTTCCGTCCACCAAGCCGCCGAGCATATCCAACCCGCTCGAGTCAAACACACAAGCTCAGCTAATTAAAACAAAACATGTGACGTCTCACACTTTGCTGCGTAACTAAAACCGGAAATACCACAGTCCCCGGGGACATCGGCTTTACTCGGGCCACGATAAACCTGGCAAAACAATTCCTTAAGGAACTCCTGCCAGAGTATTAGTACAATTCATTGATGCAAGATGTTATACGTTGTTGAACTTTGGATGGTGCCCTCCGGCAGGGCTGCACAGGCCTCTCTGGCTCGCCGGGCATCTCTGGCTCGCCAATTGGCTGCCCCAGCCTAATACCAATACCACGACTAGCGATGAGACCACCATGTCTGGGTGGTCGCTGGTACTACCTACCATCACGAGGCGCACATCGTAAACTACATACTTTGTGGATTTCGTCGAGACAATAATAATGAATGGACACAAGTAATTGCCATGTGAAATAAGCAGTAGAGGAGTGAGGGAATTGAGAGGCAGAGTCAATTAGTGCAACGCTCAAGCTAATGAAATGACATATTGAAAGGACTCCTTGCTTCTTCATCGGAACCTTTCTGGCAAGTTCAGGCAACAGCACTGGAAAGTTTTCTGGATAAGGTTTGTGCACCTTTTCTTAGATGCCTCATTAAAAGCGAAAATTGATCGTCGGCGGCGTCAACATGAGTGATGGAAAAAATAATAATCACGTGACGGCGTCAGCATATGACGTCATAGATCGTCAAATTTTGTGACGTCATCATGACGTCACACTATGACGTCATTGCATGACATCGCCGCTTGGTCAAACGTGGGCCGATCGCGGAGGCAGTGAAAAATGCAGAAAGCTCGCAATTACACCGATCCTGAAGGCAGCGCGAAACCACGTTAGGTGAAGAAATCTCTCGGAGGGGGGCAGGGGAGGATCAATACATCGACTGAGAACAAAAAGAAGAGCATGGCTTTCGCCTTCGAGTAGTCTTATGCGAATGCGTAAGAGACCCTGCGAGCTTTTTTTTTCTTATTGTTGTTAAAATTATTTCTCCACCACCCGTATATGTTGAAATGTCGAAGAAGGTTTCCCTCTTTGCCTCAGCTTCTCGCATAATTGGCGCTAGAATGCGCAAACCTACTCTGTTCGGCCCCCCTTTTGCGCAACGTAGGAAAATAAACGGCGGAAATTCTGGCTTCGAAGCAGGGCTACAGGTGCAATGAATCAGTCGAGCTCGAAAATTGGTCTCCTGAGGTAGGTGACCCACACTCGTGGGTCGATTAAGGTATGGAAAGGACGCTACGAAGGCACCCCAGTTGACCCCATCGTAAGGGCCATGGACAAACAACCGCGATGGCACCATACAAAGTGAGAGGCACGCTGGGATCGTTCCCTCTAAGGACCTTCGTTAGGATGAACGGTGCTAGCTAACTGACATGGCGTGCGGGGAAGGCGTAGGCGAGCTGCTGCGCCGGTCGGCTCGGTCATTTAGCAGGCTTTGGCTCCACATTTAGAAGGGGTCTGACCTTTCTTTTTGTCTTGATATGTGTGCTGACAATCCACATACGACGACAGGAGGAATGAAGGTAACTGTGTTTTACAGTTACGCATTCGTGGAAGTACAGTGTATGAAAACTTAGCCGAAAATATTTCCGGCTACTATGCAGCTTATTCGTTTGCTGAAAGAAATAGTCGATAACTGCAACTGCAACAAGCACATAAGCCTAAATAACGTGTGCGTTAAAAAGAAGAAGAAAAAAGAACATAATCTATGGTAGCTTACCTAAATGAATATAGGTGTAGATGTGGCGGAGAAAGCTATGGAGCGCGTCATGTAAAAAAAAAAAAAAACTACTTCTACGCTGCGATGCGCGGCACTTGAACATTTGAAGAAAAGCCTTCGGTTCCATACCAATGTTTATTCCAGACCACAAGCGCAGCGCCCATTTTGCCTAAGTTTTCCAGCAAAGAGGGTCAGCAGTGCAGCCTGACACTTGCGGCTAGGGGCTGCTTTTGCTTCGATAAGAATAATGCCAAATGTCGCTTCTTTCAGATATCACTTTCTTCCTGAAGCCGTATTGAGCGATTCCCACGGAAAATGTGGTGAAAGCGTGCTTTTTTCAAAACTTGGTGGTATCTACGAAAGAAGGAAAATTAATTTCAGGGGACGTTTTTGTCGGACGCAGCTATAGCAAGTGAACGGAAAAAGACGCCAAGGAAAGCGCAGAGTGCGTTATTCGTAATTTTTAACAGCGAAGCCGTTTCAGCTGTGGGTAACTTGTGCTCCATCGCAAAAAAAACTATCATCATCGGGAACCGGCACGCGCTCTCTTCATTTTCTTTACAGTGCAGCTGTTTAAGCTATTCGCGAGATCGGGCTATAGGTGGCAGCACCGTCGCCGCGTTTGTGTGGGTAGGCGGTCGGCGGCGCGTATACAAATGTACGCAGCGACGCTTCGCCGTATGCGGTTTGAGTCGATTGTTGGCGAGTAAAGTGCGTTGACTGCAGCCTAATGGTATGTGCCCTCCATTGCCACATCAATGCACGCAACCGTCCTAACGTACCTATTAATTGTGAGAGAAGTGCAATCTGCCAATCAATGGGGTACTGACCTTCAATCACATTCGTGTTTTGCCCCATGCTCGATGTTTTTTCTTGCTTTATTTGCACGTGCTTGAATTGTGTTTTGCCTATACCACAATATAAACTGTGTTGCGCGACTGAGCCATTGAAGTATTTACTTCTTGCTCTAGCGGCTACAAAGAAAGAGAACCTGTATTTCTGCGTAATTAGATGAAGTAGAACTTTGTGCACTCTGCTTTTCTGTTTGCATGAATACGCGTATTGCTGTAGAAATGCGTGGCTTCAGGTCTTTTTCCCCGCTTACCATTCTCTGCAGACGATAGTTCATGTTTTGCGATATCACAAGGATTTCCAAATCGCCAACACATCACAAGATGGTGTCACTAAAATTCTGCATTCACACCTCGACATTGAGCACTTTTTTCTTCGTTTAGGACGACGCCGAACGAACACTGTGACGAGCTTGAACGAGAAAGCGGTACCCACATTGAAATGATTTTGGCCAATGGACGGTACGATGGTTAGACCTAGCGAGTAATAAGTGAGTAATAAGTAATAAGTGAGTACACGTGCGTGTACTCACTTATTAGAGTGCATACAAGTCTCGTAAGGCGAAATGCTTATGTGTATCGTGTAGGCATACGTACAAGCATTTGATACTGTGCTAGCGCAACGGAATAAGCTGTAATCTGAGGACGCGCATGACGTACGCACACATGCGAACACGGTGTGGCTAGCAGACGACGCAAGGAGCCATCCACACCGCGGGGTTTCGTCCGCTCGCCGCTGGGTGCCGACTCTGCTCAATCTTGCCTCCAATATCGGTAAATAGTCCGCACTTCCTACAGCTTTCACGTCGAGTGCAGCTGCATAATTTTTTTCCGTTGAAGCGGAGGGACAATTTACATAAAGAAACAGGACTGTTCGTGCTTGGAAATTGGGGCTACGGCCCGAAGAGACGACTTGTGAAGCGCCATTGAAACGACGCCCCCGACCACTTCAGTGGGCGTCTAATTAACGCCTCCCCTTAAAAATAGAGGAGGCGATGGTCTAATTGAGTTCATGCTGTTGCAAATGCAAAAAAGTGCGGCGTTCGCTTCCCCAGTAAATCTCAAACTCGCATCTGTTTTAAGTTCGGAGCACTTTTTTGCCCGGGCTGTCGCATGCTGTCGTACGCTGTCGCATTCTGTCATCTCATGTCATCTCATGTCGTCGCTTGCCGTCACTTAGACACGACCATGTATAGCATTACCATGCATGGTAAAGTATAACAATAGGTGGGAAATAGAAGTGATGTTGAGAAGGAGGGAAAGGAGGAAGGGAGAGGGTAAAGCGTAGTACAGCCATGTATGGCGTCACGCAGGCAAAACCATGTATAGCATAACCATGCATGGTTAGGTATAGTAATTGTGCGGAAAAGAGAATTGAGGGTGAGGAGGAGGAAAAGGAGGCGGAAAGAGGTTAAATCATTGCACAATGATCTCCACTAGGGGGAGCTGGACGCCGCATCGAGCGCGCGGGCGTGAAGCCGCCGGAAGTCGCCGGCCTTGTCCCCGGAGCGAGCGCGCGACCACTCGATCGCTGTTGGCGGGTCAGCGTTTCTTTTCTTTTTTTTTTAGACAATGCCTGCCTGTAGCGATGTAACCTGCACAAGCTGACCAGGAAAGTCTTCAGGGAAGACGTTTACGGCGAAGGTATCCCGAAATCGCATTAAGATTCGCTCGTTTTGCTAGAAAATAGGAGAGAGGCATGATCGGTTCGTAGTGGGAATCACCTGCATGTTTATGAGCTCCCCTTAAAAAAAATGAACTCGGAGGTGAGGCTGAGCGTCTTACTTCGCTGTCACCATATGTTGGCATACGTTGCATGCCCTCTGGTTTTAAAGGCCCCCGAAATGGGAAACTGGCTACAATGCAGGTTTTGTGTGGTTGATGCTGCGGAGGCGGATCACCTGTACGACGTGCCACTGTGGAGGCAACAGCATTGGCTTCGCATACGACGGATACGTTCACGTTACCTGACGAACGCAGGCGTCACGGGGCATGCGCTCATTACGGCGTAGAGTGGGAGAATAGACCTAGTTTTGAGACGTAGCAGTCGTGTAGGTCTTGCTCTGTCGGGATTCCGAGAACTCCCGTCCTGCGCGGTCGCACGTCGCCACAGTGTCGAACACAATTCCATCAGCATTTTTCAAGTGGCAAAACCATGGCGGTCTACAGACGCCACAATTTTCTACGATATACACCTTTCAGATAACACCGAAAGTAATACATCACCAAGACAAGCTTAGCAGCACCCTGGGCTTCCGGAGAAGGAGAATGCCGCTGATTTCTTGATGGTGTCAGCTATGACTGTGCTTTACGGAGACCTCAAAAACTCTATCCTGAGCTGCATAAGCACATGCTTCATTCAGCTGCTGAGTCTAACCACTTCATGCTTCGTGTAAAATGCGTAATTGAATCTTATATCAAGCCTAGGGCGCATCACACTGAAGAGACAGCGAGTAGCAAAATTACTGGATCAGACGATTTTTGCGAAACTGATAATTTTGAGTCACCCATAAATATTGCGTGGATACCGACGTCACACTACCACATAAATAAACGAGCTGTTCTGTTGTGTATATTTTCCAGTTTCTCGAGAAGGTCTAGCATAATTGCACGGCTTCACTTCTGCGCACGTCATGATCAGCGGATATTTAATAGTAACTGTTATCAGGCACATAAGGGACTTGTGCCGAGCTCGTATGTTAATTCAGACATTATTAAATATTGATACCAGACAGCGTGGCTGTATCAGACAGCGTGGCTGTATGAAAGATGAAGACGACGTCGCATTAATTCAACAACCTACTTTTTTCCATTACGTTTTGGTCAACCCGGAAGGCTATCAGCAAACTGGACATTTTTATCATTCTTCATAAATTAAAGCTCGAAAATTGGGCGTTTTTATAGAGCTCAGTTTACCGTAGTGATGAAAAATATTTGAAGAGGGAATGCCACTGGAGCCAATGTTCCAACAAGTCATCAACGGTGGCTCCAGCGACATTATCCACTCAAGTATATTTCATCGCTTCAAGCCACCGTCTCCCCCTAAACTTCTGCCAAACCCGCCACGGTGGTCTAGTGGCTGTGGTGCTCCACTGCTGACCCGAAGGTCGCGGGATCGAATCCCGGACGCGGGGGCCGCATTTTCGATCGAGGCGAATATGCTTGAGGCCTGTTTACATAGATTTAGGTGCACGTTAAAGAACCCCAGGTTGCCTAAATTTCCGGAGCCTTCCACTACGGCGTCCCTCAATATCATATCGTGGTTTTGGAACACGAAACCTCAACAATTATTATTCAACTTCAGCTTGTTTAGTTTGCTGCAGATTGTACTTGTGAAGCCCCTTACCCTAAGCATAACGTACTTCGCATCTTTGAGAACACGCACTGTCAGTGCCACTGATCTTCATTAAGCTGGGTGGGCAGTGTCAGTTACTGCAACGTGATAGTTCTTTTAAATGCAGCTCCCTGTACAGTTATTTAGCTGCTCTCGACTTTACAGAAATAAAATGTAACCGGTATTTTGCTTTCGCGCTAAAAGACTGCTGCTTGCATGCAACAAAGCGGAAAACTGTGCTAGTTGGTATGCATGCATAATTGACAGGGAGCACGCTCCCCGTCAATTATAAATTGCATGCGCTCTGATTTTAAAGTGCTCCGAAATGGGAAACGCCTTTTAGCTCGGCGCAGCTGATAAAGCGACTCCTTAATTAATATTTCTCGAAGCGGTTAGCTGGGCTAGTTGGAATACTAGCCCAGCTTTTCCAGCGCTTAAAAAAATAACAAAAGCGCGCAGACACCGGAATACTGTTCTTACTGTTCTTTTGTCTTTCTTTGTCTACGAGTTTTTCGTCTTTTTCTGGGACACAAAAAACGCCATAACATCTCACCTATCGCACCAATCAAGCTCAGGTTCTTTGCGCTTTTGTGTTTTTGAAAGCATACATGTACATTTTGTGTACATGTACACTTCTTCCTTAAGCCAGAACGACTGCTAAAAGGGTAGTCCCATATTAAATGCGCTACCACATGGTGCAATTTACATTACATAGCAGTCTACGTGTGTGTATATTCAGGGACAGAATAGGCTAGTTCTGGATAAAAACATATGACGCAACCGCTTCTGTAGTAATCGTCATTAAAACACACCAACTATATTTTTCCTGTCTTTAATACATATATGCTGCGCGCTTAGCAATCTTAAGCATTAAATAACAAAAAAAAATGCGTAGCCGTTCTTGCACTGCCAAACAACAGATCCAGTTGCTGGTTCAAACCTATGTTTGCAACTAGCCAAGCCTCCTATTTTGTGGAGCAGGCAGAGCAAGCCCGTTAGAGTTTCCAGCACGCATACCTGTGAAATGATGTTGACTTCATTACATGCTTCAGCTGGCTCACAAACTTTAAAAGGTCAGGTGGAGCACCTACTTTTTTTTCTTTTTTATTAGCGCTAGTATCACTGAGTTTTTCACTAGCGATCACAGGTCGACAGTGGTGTTATGCGATCCTTTTATGTTCCATCAAAAGCGCAGCCTTAGAGGCCCACTGAAATAGCGAATTGGATTCATGCGCGCGCTTTGTGCATAGCTTGCTTCGCATTGTAATTAAATAGTTCGCTGGAGCTTGCACTACTCCCAAGAGCTGCCCTAGCTGCTTCCGGGGAGTTTCGTTTGCACTGTCAGGTTTAGAAGCTGCTAGCTTTTACACCGACTAGTGTGTTCACATGTTGTACATTACCGTTCACGCATTTTGTTCGAGGTGTCTTCTACTTCGCCCTTTTGTGTCTCACGAGCATTATTAGGCTCCAGTTCTCTGTACACAGAATGGCACCCCGCCGTTTGGCTGCTGCACCAAAAATGTTCTAGCGGACGCTTGAAGCGTCACTCCTGCTATAACAAGAGCTGACCTCCATATTGTATAGGTAAACAGGTTGCCAAATTCATAAAATGGCGGGCAGTTCTTCTGAAATGCCATATTAATTAGGTTGATTTATTTATTTATTTACTTATTTATTTACAATACTGCTACTCTCCTTCGAGAGCGTGGCAGTTGAACAGTAGAATAACTTTTCGCACAGAATTGAAAAAAAAAGAAAAACAAAACTTAGAAGAAAGCTCCACAAGCATAGTAAGAAGATATGAAGATCATAAACGTAATTCAAGAATACGGAAGTGAAAAAAAATAGTAATACGCAGTATATACAATGCGAGTTACACATAGTACACAATGTCAAGATCAAACCGATTGGTAATTGTAAAGAAAAAGACATGAAGATTTTATAAGTGGACAAATATAATCTTGATAATTAACTCGGATGGCGTTGGATAGTGTTCGGCTATATGCTCTGTTTAGCGTTAAACAGCTATCAACTACGCGCCTTACCATCACCACCACCGCAGTTTCTTTTTCGATTACATAGATGCAGAAGGAATTGCATAAGTGACTCATAGATTACAAGCGGGCTGAATAAGGCTAATAACGTCTATTCGGCATAGGGGTAGGAGCGAGGCGGCTATTGCCCAACGAAAAACATAATAATAATATCTGGGGTTTAACGTCCCAAAACCACCATATGATTATGAGAGACGCCGTAGTGGAGGGCTCCGGAAATTTCGACCACCTGTGGTTCTTTAACGTGCACCTAAATCTAAGTACACGGGCCTCAAACATTTTCGCCTCCATTGAAAATGCAGCCGCCGCGGCCGGGATTCGATCCCGCGACCTTCGGGTCAGCAGTCGAGCGCCATAACCACTAGACCACCGTGGCGGGGCCCAACGAAAAACAACCGCACGGTTGCATTGTAACATTTCAGCGGTACTGTGCTGCTGACCACGAGGTCGCCGATTGGACCCAGCACTAAGGGTGTGCCTAATAAGAATATATATAGTGCTTTTAAAAAAGACACATCAAAATTTTGTTTCAGCTGTACATAAACACCATTGTAACAAATGCACGTACTTTAGTTATAAGCAATTTAAGAGTACCCATTTTATAGCACAATTATCGTATGATTGACGCTCACACGTCTTTGGCGGTTCTCGTCATGAGAAAAAAAATCGTATACCGAGCCTTGTGCAAAGAAATTCCATAAAATTGCTTCTATGACAAAAGCCGTATGTAGATTTTTGCGATTTATCAATTAACGCAGGTTAAACTTAATTATTCCTGAATTTGATATGGTAATGACCCTGTCCCTTGAGATCCCTCCATAGAGCGGACCAATAGACTCAATAGCCGCTAAAACAAAGATACCAGATTGATGTTACTTTTTCACTAATCGAGAATCGTTTAAATATAGGGCACCAAAATAACAATTATAAATTGTTGCTCAATGATTAGCAAATAGTGCGATACTGTCACTGCTTTCTATTAAACTTTAAACAGTCATCCTTCGCAGACATTTAAAAATGACACTTTGTACATATCACAACTCATTTGAACACGTTGGTTGTGCGCTAATAATCAATCAATCAATCAATCAATCAATCAATCAATCAATCAATCAATCAATCAATCAATCAATCAATCAATCAATCAATCAATCAATCAATCAATCAATTAATTAATTATTTAATGTGCCCAGGAACAACCGTAAGGTCTTTGTGCAGGCGCACGCAAAAATAAAACTATAAAAATAACAATACAATACAGACAGTCCTCAGAAATAACGAGAGCAAAAACGCGTAGATAAAGAGAAATAAACACAAAAGGGGAGGAGTAAAATAAGACAACACGATAAATATTGAAGGGGAATGAAAAATTAGATTGCATATATACAACTGTGCGGAAAGACGGAGAAGGGAAGATTTTGTACATTGTGCCATACAACGTCAAGACAGTGCAAAGCTTGGATGAAAACAATGACTGTGGACTGTGAAAAACGTCAAGATATAGAAAATTAACATTATAAAGACTTTGTATTCTGTCAACGGTAGAGTGTTGGAAGAAGCAGGCGGGTTCATGAAACGGTCTGTTCTCTCTGGTTAACTTACGCGGAATTCGAAAATTAACACAATTGAGAAGTACAGGCCAGGATATGATACCATTGAGTAGCTTGTAAAGAAATAAGAGATCAGACGATTTCGTCGGCAGTGAAGTGATGGCAGTGATAACGATTCAGCAGTATTTGAACGAGATCCAGAGTTATTTTTAGCAAAGCGATGGTTATATATGCTGAGGAATTTTTTCTGGACCCGTTCAATGGTTTTACCGCTGCACTGAGCAATGCCCTTCCATATCACGGACGTATACTCAAGTTGTGGAAGACACATTGCGGTGCACAGTTTGTGGAAGGCTATAGGAGAACTGAATTCTCGAGATATTCTGCAAACACATCCGAGAGAACGAAGGCCCCGCATAGCAGCACGCTTAACGTGAGCAGAAATGTTTAACGTGCTATCAACAACAACACTCATCTCATAAACCTTGGATAACGACACAGAATTGACAGAGTATTGAAATGACACGCTAGATGTTTTGCGAGTGATACACATGAATTTTGCCTTTGAGGTATTCAGAGAAAGGTTATTGCCGTTGCACCATTCGGAAAAAGAACACAAATTTGACTGCAGCAAGCGACAGTCGTTAACTTAATGAAATTTCCTTGGATATCTTGATGCCATCGGCATACAAGAGGAAAGAAGAATTACGAATGGCAAAAGAAACATCATCAATTTAAATTAAAAAGTAAGAGTGGGCCTAATACCCACCCTTGAGGGACCCCACTAGTCACTTTATACAATGAAGACGTTTGGCAATTCACGGCAACATAACAAGATCTGTTGAGCAGATAGCTGTGCAGGAGATTCACAACCGACAAGTCGACATCAAAGTGCGCAACTTTAACCATAATCAGTGTGTGGCTGACTACGTCAAAAGCCTTGCTCAAGTCACAGTAGATTACGTCAACCTGTCCTCCCTGAGAAACAGGTGTGGAGATCTGCGTCATGAAACTAGCAAGATTTGTGGTAGTTGAGCGGCCAGGGAAAAAGCCATGTTGATTAGGAATCAATGAGTTCTTCACACCAAAACACAATATGTTGTGAAGAGGCAGCTCGAAGATCTTTGATGTGGCACATAGTAGAGAAATCGTGCGATAGTTAGAAACATCTGTTTTAGAGCCCGACTTAAATACTGGGAAAACACGAGCAGTTTTCCACGTGCTAGGAAATGTGGAAGTGTCCAGGCAGTTATTAAATATCGTAGTCAGTACTGGGACAAATATACTACCATAAGCTTTTAGTATGGTGGAGGGGATGCCATCTGGGCCGCATGATAAGGATGGTTTTAAGCGCTTAATGCATTCGCTGATAAGATTTTCATCCAGCGACATAGTACTGGATGAGCTAACTGCCTTGGGCTGTTCTCTGATATATCAGTGCTACAGTATGAGGCCTTATAAACGGATGAGAAATGCGTGGCAAAACAGTCAGCGACGGCATGCACTTCTACCCCATTTGAGTCCAGTAGTCTGAAGGACTCACCGCTTTTGCTAGACCGTTTACGTACATACTTCCAAAACTCAGCCGGCATGTCAGAGGCGCTTTTTTCTAAGAATTCAATATACGAACTATGATCCCGTTTATATATGCGTTTAGAGAGAGTTCGAAAAAAGCTGAACTCTTCCTTCCACTCGCTGGAGAACATTTAGATTTCCTGTGTAATAATAATAATAATAATAATAATAAATAATAATAATAATAATAATAATAATAATAATAATAATAATAATAATCATCAATCAATCAATCAATCATTTATTTAACGTGCCCAGGAACAACCGTGAGGTCTTTGTGCAGGCACACGCAAAAAAATCAATAAAAAATAAACAATACAATACAGACAGTCTTCAGAAATAAAAAGAGCAAAAACACGTAGACAAAGAGAAATGAACACAAAAGGGGAGGAGTAAAATAAGACAATATGAGAAATATTGAAGGGGAATAAAAATTAGATTGCACATATACAACTATGCGGAAAGACGGAGAAGGGAAGACTTTGTACAGTGTGCCATACTATGTTCCAAAACAGTGCAAAGCTCGGATAAAAACAATGATTGTGGACTATGAAAAACGTCAAGATCAAGAAAATTATTATTATAAAGACTTTGTATTCTGTGAACGGTAGAGTGTTGGAAGAAGCAGGCGGGTACATGAAACGGTCTGTTCTCTCTGGTTAACTTACGCGGAATTCGAAAATTAACACAATTGAGAAGCACAGGGCAGGATATGATACCGTGGACTAGCTTGCAGAGAAATAAGAGATCAGAACGATTTCGTCGGCAGTGAAGTGATGGCAGTGATAATGATTCAGCAGTACTTGAACGAGATCCAGAGTCATTTTTAGCAAAGCGATGGTTATATATGCTGAGGAATTTTTTCTGGACTCGTTCAATGGTGTTACCGCTGGATTGAGCAATGCCATTCCATATCACGGACGCATACTCAAGTTGCGGAAGACATATTGCCGTGTACAATTTGTGTAGGGCCATGGGAGACCTGAATTCTCGAGATATTCTACAAACACATCCGAGAGAACGAATGCCCCGCATAGCAGCACGCTTAACGTGAGAAGAAAAGTTTAACGCGCTGTCAACAATAACATCAAGATCACTGATTTCATAAACCTTGCATAACGGCACAGAATTGACAAAGTATTGAAATGACACGCTAGATGTTTTGCGAGTGATAGACATGAATTTTGTCTTTGAGGTATTTAGAGAAATGTTATTGCCGTTGCACCATTCGGAAAAAGAACACAAATCTGACTGCAGCAAGCGACAGTCGTTAACTGAATGAATTTCCTTAAATATCTTGATGTCATCGGTATACAAGAGGAAAGAAGAATTACGGATGGCAAAAGAAACATCATTAACGTAAATTAAAAATAGGAGTGGGCCTAATACCGACCCTTGAGGGACCCCACTAGTCACTTTATACAAAGAAGAGGTTTGGCCATTCACGGCAACATAACAAGATCTATTGAGCAGATAGCTGTGCAAGAGATTCACAATCGACAAGTCAACGTCAAAGTTCGCAAGTTTAACCATAATCAGTGTGTGGCTGACTACGTCAAAAGCCTTGCTCAGGTCACAGTAGATTGCGTCAACCTGTCCTCTCTGAGAAATAGGTGTGGAGATCTGCGTCATGAAACTAGCAAGATTTGTGGTAGTTGAGCGGCCAGCAAGAAAACCATGTTGATTTGGAATCAATGAGTTTTTCACACTAAAAGACAATATTTTGTGAAGAGCCAGTTCGAAGATCTTTGATGTGGCACATAGTAGAGAAATCGGGCGATAATTAGAAACATCTGTCTTAGAGCCCGACTTAAATACTGGGAAAACACGAGCAGTTTTCCACATGCTAGGAAATGTGGAAGTGTCCAGGCAGTTATTAAATATCGTAGTCAGTACTGGGACAAATATAGTACCATATGCTTTTAGTATGGCGGAGGGGATGCCATCTGGGCCACATGATAAGGATGGTTTTAAGCGCTTAATGCATTCGCTGATAAGATTTTCATCCAGCGACAAAGCACTGGATGAGCTAACTGCCTTGGGCTGTTGTCTGATATCAGTGCTGGAGTCTGAGGCCTTATAAACGGATGAGAAATGTGTGGCAAAACAGTCAGCGACGGCATGCACATCTACCCCATTTGAGTCTAGTAGTCTGAAGGACTCTCCGCTTTTGCTAGACCGTTTACGTACATACCTCCAAAACTCAGCCGGCCTGTCAGAGGCGCTTTTTTCTAAGAATTCAATGTACGAACTATGATCCCGTTTATATAGGCGTTTAGAGAGAGTTCGAAAAAAGCTGAACTCTTCCTTCCACTCGCTGGATGGAGAACATTTAGATTTCCTGTGTGCGTGATCTTTACGCTTCAGTGCACTGATAAGTTCAGATGAGAACCAGTGGGGGTATTTACGTTGTTTAGGTGTATACTGAGGAATAAAATTAAGCATGCTGCTCAGTACAAGCTCCGTAAACCGATCAACCTGGTCATCAACTTTAGGTTTGTCAGTAACCTGTGACCACTCAACGGTGGACAAGTGATGATAGAGGCCCGTGTAACCACCTCGCTTGAACGCAAATCTTGGAGATTTGTTTACGTAACTGCTGTAGCTCGTTGTTTCGGCTGATGCAGATAATCTTACGTTAAGTGGTGGGTGGAATTTGTCCGGACGTACAAGAGAGATGTTGGAGCGGGAAACTTCAAGGGGTTGATCCTTTGACACACACAGGTCTAAGACGTTGCCACTGGAATTGACGACTGAATTATGTTGCACTAGGGAATTAAACGCCAGAAAGTCCAAGAGCAGGCTGCACTTTTTCTCTGTGAAATGATTGTAATGAGAAAAGGTAAGCGTGCTCTAGTCAATTCCAGGTGCATTGAAATCCCCAAGAACAATAATTCTGTGCCCACTATGAGAAGATATCACAAGTTCAATAGAAGACATGACATCGTGAAACGAGGCAGGGGAAATGCTGGGCGGTAAATAGAAGCATCCAATCAACAATTTTTCACGGCGCTCAAGGTTAATTTCTAGCCAGATCGATTCTTCGATAGTTTTCTAGGTCTTTCCGTCTAACGGATTTCAGTGAATTGTCAATGGCAATCAGCACGCCACCGCCTTTCTGTTTGGTTTCACTGAAATCTCGGTCACGGCGGAAGGTGGTGTAGGTCGGGGGAAAAAAGTCCGATGAGGGAATTTCAGTGCCGAGCCAGGTTTCAGAAATAGCGATAATAGGAAAAGAAGACGAAAGAACATTAGAGAAAAACTCGAGTGTCTTGGTACGCAGACCCCGAGCATTTTGGTAGAATATGTCTACGTTACACGGCACTTTCGATTACAGGCACTAGCTCAGAGGGATGAAGCATGTCATTGCGCAGCTCCCCACGAAATGGCTTGAAGAGGCATCCGAGGGGCCACATCGAAGGGTCATTCAGGCGTTGTAGCGTGTCCTCGTCAACTTCGATATAGAATGAAGAATATGACTGGAATCTTGTTTGAAGTCGCCGGCAGGAAATGGGAGACATATCGAATGAAGCAATATGTTTTTTGATGTCAGCAGCAGTGGTGTCCGGGCTCAGCTTCGTAACAAAAATAGCCTTTGGCCGTTGTGGCCGTTGTGGCCGCTGAGCTACAGATATAGTGGATGTCTTCAATGCTCCAAACGAGGCGGGTTTCTTCTTTCTTACACCCTCTGTTACCGCTGCAGAAGAGGCTCTCGCAGGCATCACACTGACACGCTCGGACGTGTCTACGTCACCTGGCGGCGAATTGGAAGATGAAAGAATTTTGGACAGAGGTTGTTCAGAGTACGCAGCTTGCTTGGAGGTCACAGATCGGCCAACGGTCACCTGCTCTGGAGGGATCACAGGTGCCTTCACTGACACGGCGGCCGTGCGGCGCGTCAGCTCCTCACGCAGGAAGCGGACCTCTGCACGAAGGGAGGCGACCACACGGGCTTGTTGTTCAACACCGCGGGAATGATCCTTACGGAGGCGCTCGTTTTCTTCGCGTAGTTGGGATACCTCGTCGCTGATTGATTGTGTTGTCAAGACGTTTATTAACGGGCACTCAGCGACGGCGCACGGCAGCGACAGTCAAAGCGGGGCCGACTCTCTGCACGAGGGGCGTGCTCTCAGAGAAGAGAACGACCCACTGGAAGGCGCTCGACAGGACGACCCATTACTGAGTAGGAATGCTTCGCTACAATTTCCCCGGCTACGAAAAGGGAGCCGCCTGGCGACCTAGCAACTTGTCACTATGAGCGGGTCATGGTAGGGCTTCAGGCGCGCCACGTTGACAATGTCGCGCCCTCGACGGCGCATGTCCAAAGATGGGTCGGTGGGTTCGATGAGGTAGTTCACCGGGGATGTGCGTTCGACGACACGGTAGGGGCCTTCGTATTTGGGCAGTAGTTTGGAAGAGAGGCCATGTGCAGTGGTAGGGACCGAGAGCCATACGAGCGCTCCAGGAAGGAACGTGGACGCAGAACTGGTGGTGTCACCGCGAATACTTTTCTGCCGCTCTTGGCTATTCGTAGTAAAGGTCTTGGAGAGCTCGCGACACTCCTCAGCAAGTCTGGCTGTGGCAGAAATAGGCGCACATTCAGATCGATCCGGCTTGTAGGGAAGGATTGTGTCAATGGTGTGCGACGGGTGCCTGCCATACAATAAGAAAAATGGTGAGAAACCAGTAGTGCTCTGAGGAGCGGTATTGTAGGCGTACGTGACGAAGGGCAGAATGACATCCCAATTCGTGTGGTCGGCGGCGACGTACATCGAGAGCATGTCGCCTAGCGTGCGGTTGAAGCGTTCGGTGAGGCCATTCGTCTGCGGGTGGTAAGCAGTAGTTTTGCGGTGAACAACGTTGCACTCTTTGAGAATGGCTTCGACGACTTCCGACAAGAAGACACGGCCTCGATCACTGAGCAGCTCCTGGGGTGGACCGTGACGCAGCATGAATCGGTGGAGCAGGAAGGAGGCCACATCGCTCGCTGTAGCCGCAGGGAGGGCAGCAGTTTCAGCGTATCGCGTGAGGTGGTCTACAGCGACGATGGCCCAGCGGTTACCAGCGGACGTCAGGGGAAGTGGCCCATATAAATCGATGCCAACGCGCCCAAACGGTCGGTCAGGGCAAGGTAGAGGTTGCAGACCTGCTGGCGACAGGTGCGTTGAAGTTTTGCGGCGCTGACAATCGATGCAGGAGCGAACGAACTTCTCCACGTAGCGGTACATCCCTCGCCAAAAGTAACGTTGGCGAATGCGGTGGTAGGTTTTCGATACCCCAGGGTGTGCACACTGCGGATCAGAGTGGAACGACTCGCATATGTCATAACGCAGACTGCGGGGTATTACTAGTAGCCACTGGCGGCCGTCGCCGTTGTAATTGCGTCGGTGGAGCAGGTCGTCGCGAACGGCGAAATGGTGGGCTTGACGACGCAAAAAGCGAGTGGATGGTGTGGCCGATGGATCAGTCAGCAAGTCTATCAGTGAGGCAATCCATTGATCCTTGCGCTGCTCGGTAGCGATGGTGTGAATATCGATGGAAGAAACGACAAAGTGAGACGCTGAGTTGTGGGCATTGTCGTCAGGCAAGGGAGAGCGCGACAGGGCGTCGGCGTCAGCATGCTGACGTCCGTTGCGGTACAGCACGCGGATGTCGTAGTCTTGCAGGCGAAGTGCCCAACGGGCAAGACGGCCTGAGGGATCCTTCAATGACGACAACCAGCACAGTGCATGATGGTCGGTCACGACATCAAACGGGCGACCATACAAATAAGGTCGGAACTTTGTAAGGGCCCAAATGATTGCCAGGCATTCTTTCTCCGTGACGGTGTAGTTGGTCTCGGCTTTAGTAAGCGTACGACTTGCATATGCGACCACATATTCCGGGAACCCAGGTTTTGCGCTGCGCAAGGACAGCACCGAGGCCAACACCGCTGGCGTCCGTGTGTACCTCTGTAGGGGCCGTAGGGTCGTAGTGGCGTAGAATGGGAGGAGACGTCAACAAACGACGGAGCTTTGCGAAAGCGTCGTCGCACTCTGACGACCACGAATTGAGGGGCCCGTTACTTCCAAGGAGCTTCGTCAGCGGTGATATGATAGTCGCGAAGTTTCGGATGAAGCGCCGAAAGTAGGAGCATAGTCCTACGAAACTGCGCAGTTCTTTGACGGACGTAGGTTTGGGGAACTCTGTCACGGCCCGAAGCTTGGCTGGATCTGGGAGGATGCCGTCCTTGGACACCACGTATCCTAGTATCGTCAGCTGCCGTGCTGCAAATCGGCACTTCTTGAGATTCAGTTGTAGCCCGGCGTCGCGCAAGCGCGTCAAAACCTGCCGGAGGCGTTGAAGGTGTGTTGAGAAGTCCGGGGCGAAAACGACGACGTCGTCGAGGTAGCATAGGCACGTGTGCCATTTCAAGTTGCGCAGAACGGTATCCATCATGCGCTCAAAGGTCGCAGGCGCATTGCACAGCCCAAACGGCATGACGTTGAATTCGTACAAGCCGTCGGGTGTGACAAACGCTGTCTTCGGTCGAGCGTCATCAGCCATGGGGACTTGCCAGTACCCTGAGCGCAAATCGAGCGATGAAAAGAACTCGGCTCCTTGCAGGCTGTCAATGGCATCGTCTATTCGAGGTAGGGGATAGACGTCCTTACGGGTGATCTTATTGAGTCGTCGGTAGTCCACACAGAACCGCACAGAGCCGTCCTTCTTCGCAACGAGAACGACAGGAGACGCCCACGGGCTGTTTGAGGGTCGAATAACATCGCGGCGAAGCATGTCTTCGACTTGCTCGGTAATTACACGACGCTCTGTTGGCGACACGCGATATGGACGTTGCCGCAGTGGTGGTTGGGCGCCAGTGTCGATGCGATGCGTGACAGCAGACGTGCGGCCGAGAGAAGTTTGCGCTACATCGAACGAAGAACGAAATTCTTCCAACAGGCATAGAAGCTGGGAACGCTCGACCGACGTAAGGTGTTCAGCAATCGAGGAACCAAATAAATCAGCGGGTGACGAATCGGATGTGGAAACAGCACTGAGCGAATGGGAGTTGGCGCAGTGCGTGTCACCCGGTGCGTCCATAACTTGTGCGTCTTCGAGGGCTTCAGCTCCGCCGAGACATTCCCCTTGCACCAACCTAACAATGTACGGGGATGGGTTCGTAACAAAAATGTCGGTGTCGCCCTGAATGACTTGCACGGTCGCAAATGGCACCAACAAGCCTTTTCTAGTGAAGACGCGGTCAGATGGAGAGAGGAGTGCAACGGCGTCGGTGAGTCCAGTGCAGCAGACTGACACAGCCGTTGACGAGTTTGCAGGAAGTGTGGTGTCGTCTTTGACGAGTACCTTGGTCGCAGCCGGTGTACTGTCCGCCGGCGCCAAATCTGCGAATGGTGAGAGCTCTATTTCGGCTGGTGCGCAACGAATTACGGCGGCGTGACGGGCGAGAAAATCCCATCCCAGGATGACGTCGTGAGAGCATGAGGAAATTATGATGAATTCGACGGCGTACAGAGCGTCCTGAATCACGACACGGGCTGTGCACACCGCTGTCGGGTGAATACTGTGAGCGCTGGCTGTACGGAGGGAGAGCCCGGAAAGTGGCGTCGTCACCTTTCGTAGTAGTCGGCTAAATTTAGCGTCCATAACGGAAACGGCAGCTCCAGTATCTACAAGGGCCGATGTGCGCACACCATCTACAAACACGTCTACTACGTTTGATGGGCTTTGCTGAGGGCTTTGGCTGTTCGATAGCGTCGCAGCCCTTGCCTCTTGGACTGCGACGACTAGTTTTCCTGGTCTCGTGCGACCGGACGAGGCCGCATCGGTGACAGTGAGCGGCGTCGTGGGGACGGTGAACGACGGGTAGATGGACCTGGGCGTGACGTCGGTGACATAGGCGGCAGCGGGTCATAATACGGGCGGCTGGACTGGTTGGTGACGGCTGATCCGACTCGAGGCGGCTGCACGCGGTTGCAATAGCGGGCTACGTGGCCGGCGCAACCGCACGCAAAGCAGATCGGGCGGTTGTCGGCAGTGCGCCATCGGTTTGCCGAGCTAGGTCCCATCCACGTGGCAGGACGCGAGGGACGGGGCGGCTGCTGATATGACGACTGCATGGTGGGCTGCAATCGGGGCGTAGGGATGATGTCGGCGTACGCAGCCGGCACACTCGCTTCGAAGGCCTGAGGCCTGGTGACGGCTCCAGCGTATGTTAGCGGGGGCACCACAGGGAGCGCTGGGGGCGGCCTGGCTGCAACTTGGGCGTAACTGAGCGGCGCAGACGCAGGAGGGGGCTGGTGGTATTCCGGCATAACCTCCGCGATTTCCTGCTCAATAGCCCGGCGTAGGGGAGGCAGCAGTGTGGTCGACGACTGTACAACATCCTGCGGGTGAGAGAAGGCCAGTAAGGAGAACTGGCGGGCAATTTCCTCCCGGACGAATGACTTGATTTCGGCGAGTAAGACGGAGTGGTCCGACACGGCCGACAAGCCAGCGAGATCGGCGTCGCGTGATGGAGGTCGACGCGTCATCAGCCGCTGCCGGCGTAGCTCCTCGTAACTTTGGCACAGCGTGATGACCTCTGCCACAGTGCGAGGGTTTTTGGCGAGTAGCATGGTGAAGGCATCGTCGTCGATGCCTTTCATGATGTTCCGGATCTTGTCGGCTTCAGACATGGTTGCGTTGGCTTTCTTGCACAAGTCGAGCACGTCTTCAATGTAGCTCGTGAAAGACTCGCCGGACTGCTGGGCTCGTTCACGTAACCGCTGTTCGGCTTGCAGCTTGCGAACGGCAGGGCGGCCAAAGACGTCGATGATGGCGGTCTTGAAAGCGGACCACGTAGCGAAATCGGATGCGTGGTTGTTATACCATAGACTTGCCACACCCGCGAGGTAGAAAACGAGGTTGCTCAGTTTGCCTGCCTCGTCCCATTTATTAGGGACGCTCACACGCTCGTAGATCGCGAGCCAGTCCTCGACGTCGGTGCCATCCGCGCCGGTGAAGATAGGAGGGTCGCGGATGCGGGGGACACCAGGACATGGCGTCGGTGCAAGAGGAGGCGTTTGCTGGGCGGCGTCTTGAGTCATGGTAGCAGGCACGGTACGGGATCGAAGCTCCAAGGGCATCGAATGCGGACCGCAGTTGTTTAAAGGGCACAGCACTCTCCACCAAATTGTCAAGACGTTTATTAACGGGCACTCAGCGACGGCGCACGGCAGCGACAGTCAAAGCGGGGCCGACTCTCTGCACGAGGAGCGTGCTCTCAGAGAAGAGAACGACCCACTGGAAGGCGCTCGACAGGACGACCCATTACTGAGTAGGAATGCTTCGCTACAAAATAAATAAAAATTTGGCAGATCCCATGTACCGTGGGAATCGATGTTATGCGAAGCATGCGCGAAATGGTGACTGCGGCATAATATTTCATGCTGAGCGAAACGTTGCGGTATGACGCTAGAGAGATGTGCAAGTGGTATAAACACACTAATATGCTGAAGAGTCGCATATGTTTTATATAACCAGTTGTTTACAGTTGCGTAACGATGCCAAAAGCAACTTGGGCGTTACGATCACCAGACGCGGTAAGCTGATATGTAGTGCTTATATTCTTCAATACTGGATAGCGCGAATCCGAACAGCACAAAGAAGAAACACAAAGGCACAGGACAGGCGTTACTCGCAAATGAGCTTCATTAAGCAAGGTTCCCCTGGATACACACACCCGAGTGGCACACGCAGGCGCACTGCACGTGCGGTACAATCACAGTTGCAGTTGTTACAGTTGCGTTACAGTTGTTATGCTTATACTTATCCGTTATGATGGGAACGTACGCACGTTTCACGAACCCGTGTGTATGTGTAGAAGGGGTTCTTGACAGTACTTGAACAAAGTCCTTATCACTGTGATCAGTGAGCACCAGCAGCTGGACAGGACCTGTTAATCGGATCCGTTCGTGATCGCGGCTACGAGGGGTCTAAGTGTAGTGAAGTGAGAGGTATGGCACAGCTGGTGGAAATCCTAGATGCCTCTTACGATGAAATGATCTATGACGCCTCCGGTTATGCACGTGGCAGCGAGGTCGTTTGATGCCCTGTCCACATCCAAGCCGTCTTTCACGCAGTATAAAGACTAGGCCTAGTTGGGTCTTGATAAGTCAATGTTGAAGCCACCGGTAACGATGAGAGGCCTGATTCTCTCGGCAGATTTATTGTAGGAAGGATTGGCCCCGCTTCTTGCGTAGTCGACGTGGTCCACAACGTGAACGAGTGCATTATAGTTGAGCGTATTCAAGGGTTCTTCTGTCTTAAGCTTCCTCACTTTCCTTCGGTCCGCCATGGAGGTGTAGCGGTTACGGTGCTCGGCTGCTGACCCGAAGGTCGCGGGTTCGATCCCGGCCGCGGCGGTCGCATTGCGATGTATGCAAAATGCTAGCTGCCTGTGTACTGTGCGATCTCGGTGCACATTAAAGACTACCAGACGGTCAAAGTTAAAGCCCCAACAGTTATTATTATTATCACTTTCCTTGCGTGTCGAGTCGAGTCGAAAACACTTTATTGCAAGGGAATTCAGGACCGCCCAGGCCCCCTGGGTCCCCGCGCGACCCCACCACACTCAAACGTTCATGTCTAATAAGTCCATGACGTTGGCAGCCCGGCGGGCGGCGATCTTCTGCCTTGCCGGGTCCGTGGAGCGTAGCGAGGTCTCCCAGTCCTCCCAGGTCTTGAGTGGCACCGACCCGCCGGGAGGAGGAGAAGACGGACAGGCCAGGAGAATGTGGGTTAGGTTTGCCCTCGGTGCATTGCACAGAGGGCAGGAAGGTGGGGTGGGTCGGTAGTGGGAGAGGAGGGAGGGGGTAGGTAAAGTCCGCGTTTGCAGACGGCGCCATAGGTCCTGTTCCCTGGTAGTAAGGGAAGTGTGTTCGCGTTTACTGTGTTGGTGGAGACTTTGTATCACCTGTGGCACATACCCGCATAACTTGAACACTGGTATGCGGGTATGTGCCACACGTGACTGAGAGAAAGGGTTTCATGACGCACGCGACAGGTATTTTGCGTTATTCATGTCATGACCAGTGAATCGCGTTCACCATACACTGATCCCCTGCTATGCTAATTTTGGTATATTAGAAGTTATAGAGACGACCAGGAGAGTGCCCAGACGTAGGTGGCTAGATAGATAGATAGATAGATAGATAGATAAGTAGATAGAAACCCCAAAAGTGCCTGAGGTTCGCTAAAAAATGCTTCGAATTTAATAAATAAATAAATAAATTATATATAATAAATAAATAAAAAGCGCGTCATCGATCCCTTGACGTAAGGCAAATTCCAACACAAGGTACTGCGCAAAAAGATGTCCGCTATCTCGCCTGACCTATGTCCACGCTGCAGATTTCCTGTTATAGGTTGCGCAGGCCGCTGATGCGCTCAGCCGCGCAGAAAATTACCGTCGCGGTCGCTGCCAGGTAAGCCATACAAAAAAAGATGATTGAACCCTCCGTCATAGGAATCGGAATAACACGAAAGTAAAGCGCGCACTTGCAGAAGTAACTGTATGTTTACTGTAGATTGATATAAGAGAGTTTGTAGTTTGTAGAATGTAAATTGATGTCTGGCAGCTATAGCTCCGTTTAACGTGGACGCACCCACTCTGATGGCTGCTGGTACATCTCCATCCCGACGACTAACGTCGACGTTAAATGATTAAACAAACCCTTGCGTTAGCTGGATCAGTTAACGGTGAAAGCGTAATCAGCGAACGAGGTGTAATAGCCAGAAGAGCGTCGCATATTGGACGCAGAACTTGGTCGCCATCCCGCGGCATGTTAAAATGTGACTGAACACCGCGGCCGGACAAGAGGGAAACGCAAAGCGCGTCGTGCTGGCCCGGTAGCCCGGCCGTGATTTTTCTTGGGGCGAACGCGTGAGCATGGAACGCGGTGTTACAGCCAGGTGAGGCAGGCGCGCGTCGCAGAGCTATTTTTGGTTTGTATTAGCGTGATAAGGAGAGGCCCTGACGTCACATTCGTGAAGCCTCCACATCGCAAACACCCGCATCGCCTCCTAGCGAAGGAGCCTCGAAACATTTTGCGATTTCCGCCGTGTCGTTTGCAAGCGCATGCGCGATTCAATCCTTTTTTTTTTCGCCGTGCAAGCCAAGCGGCGGCGCGGCGCAGTCGATTCACGCATGCTGCTCCTGTGTGTGTTCTGTAAGAAAGCTACGCAATGCCCAGCTGTTGCGCATGGTTGCGTATACCTGGTGCAAATCGCGTGCACTGCGGAATGTACCGGGTGTCACTTTTCATGCGTACGTACACGTTCGCTTCATTGCTGATCACTAATGCGCGGTACTCGTATGCGAAGCTCTCGGATGTGCGCTCTGTTGCTTCTTACTCATTGTGTCAACTCAGAACACACGTGAACTTTTGTTTCGGGCGTCTGACGCGCCGTACATAATATGCGCCGAAGGCATCGTACGTTTTTAGAGGCTGTGTCGTTCAACGAAAGGGCAATAAACTTATGTTGTTGTTATTGGACTACGTGATGTATGTATTGTGCGGTGTGCGCTCGCTGCGTGCTTGTTGTTGTGTGCGTACTGGAATTACAAACTTTACGTGCACGATCGCGTATACAATACAGCGGTGTCCTCTTTTCGACGTGAAGTTACGTCAACTATTGGCCTTGAGGCCCACCACTGGAAACGCCGGCGCCACCGTCGGCGTGACGTGCTTGGCAGGATCACGTGGCCTCAGCAGCCGCGTCGGCTGCTTGTGGAGCACTCCCTCGTGCTTTGAAAACGAGTTTCAAGTCCCACATGCGCTGCGGTCTGTTCAAATTCGGAAGTTTTCTCTCATTTTCTACTCAATTGAAACCATTGTAATAGAGTGGCTGCCTCCGAAGGCGACGAACATGGGGTTCTACCGCTTGGTGCCGCAGTGCCGCGCTTACGCAAATGAGCCCAGTGTCAGCCTGCACTGGTAAACGCGGGACAAGAAACAGCGTGAAGCATGGGTTGTAAAGCTTTTACCACGTTTGATACCATCTCAGAACCCTCCAATGCGACCTCTTGATCGTCGGCCCCGTGCTCAGCGTCCATAAAATCGGCTGCAGATGCGCAGGTCATTGTTTAGATACGTTGAATTAAAAAAACGCACAGGGTCTCTCATGCATTCGTTAAAGATGATTAGAAGGCGAAAGCCATCTCCTTCTTGTCAGTCGATGTACTGATTCTCCCGCGCCCCCCTCCAAAAGCGTTCTGCACCTAACGCTATTTTGCACGGCCTCCGTGACCGATCACGGAGGCAACGTAAAGCGGCCATTACGTGTGAATACGTCCTCATGTGACGTCACATTATGTGACGTCATAATGACGCTACATATTTTGGCGATCTGTGACGTCATGATGACGTCATATGGTGACACCCTCACGTGACGATTATTTTTTGCATCACTCGTGTTGACGCCGCCGACGCGGGATGCCGATAGGCAACCTTCCATTTGATGAGGCATGCATTGCTTCATAAGCTACATAAATTGTGCATTGCCTCCGTGATCGGCCCACCGGCCAACCCCATGTATTTTCTTGGAGCCTCATTTATTTACGTGGGAAAGATGCCACCCTGTTGTCGTTAGACACGACAGTGCGGCCAAAATTGCTGGGTACTCGCCAGATAATTACTATTCTGTTTTACGGCTGCTGGTTGCTGCAATACCTTCTATATTATTCACCGCTATTTCAAGTTCATCTGGGTCCTAGTTCACAGCCGACGTTTGCAGAACAAGTCCCGCAAACGTTACTGTATTTTATTTCTTTTCCTAGGCGTCGCATGCTACTACATGCTCGGTCTCATAGACTGGCTCTCCTTCCACCAGCAATCTCCAAGTGGTGAAGCTTTGGTCTATGAATTTATTGATGACAGAGAGCGGCAAGTTCACTGGAATGCAAACGGAACGATAATTAAGGAGCATTAAAAAAAGACGTCGCATTTGTTCACGTGTTGTGTGAGCACCAAACGAAACGAATGCGCTGAATAAAGAAACAGCAGCAGCGGCATTTGCCCGCTGAGAAGACCGATCAATACGCAGTGCGAGACAACTTGCGAGACCGCAGTGCGAGACCGACAAAAAAACACTGAATCGTCGGGACGGCAGGTCGCAAAGTTGCCATGCGCACCGAAGCCGCAGTTGTAAGGAAATTGTTTTTGAGCTGATCTGATAGCGTCCGCGCAACAGTAGTTGTTTGTTTACTCACAAATTCTCATATTTTGCAGCCTAAAGTTCACAGCGCGGTGCCAAAACGCGCTCGTAGCAAAAGCGAAACCATCAGTACGAACATACATGCAGACGCTCATACATGCAATGGCACCGTCAATCGTCGCGAACCCGTGCGATCGCTGGCTTGAGGCTTCTTTCTGTTACGCTCCGTTTGGTTATACAGGCAGTCTACTCTAACGAGATATTTCACATAGTTTGCACTCAGCGAGTGACTACCTTTCACGCAAGAAACCGGTTCAGGGGTCTCCAACGCGGTGACAGTGTGAAGCGGGTGCTCGGTTTTCTGCAAAGAGACAGCGACTGTAGACTACCTTGTGCTTTCAGTTCGTTGAAAATGATTATTTTGACAGTAAAGAACACAGTTCATTTCGAAAGTACTTACAGAAATGCCCTGGAGGGCTTCCGCGAGGTGTTTTTGTAGAGCGCCGACAGCAAAACCTATGGGGAGCGCGCCGGCGGTATCCTGCCTAGCACGCAATCTAGGCGCGTCCGATAGAGGGCGACTCCGTAACTCCTCGAGGCCAATAGGTTGTCGTTGCGCCGAATACCTACTACGCTCACTCCATATACACGAACAAAGAACCGCTAATCCGGCAACAGATCGGGAAATCGGGCTACGAGAAAGGGAAGGCCTAACGCCCAGCAGAACGCGTAAGTCACTACTTGGTGAGTTCGAATAGGATGATGCAGGGGCTGAACGTTTTTGATCACGGCACGTACCGGTATTCTGTACTGTTGCACAAAAACGCTCCACGAAGAATTTCAGCACGCAGCGCTCGGGCCTGCCACGCGCGAACATCCTGGTAAACGTCTGCTTGCAACATTTTACTGCGTGCGAACCGCACAATATGCGCTAAGTTTATGCCGGGACTACAAATCTGCGCAGAAGCTAACCACCGCGGAGAGCACGCTGCGGGGCGTCTGCTGTTTTGTTTGGGCCATACCGGTTTGTTTGCCCCATAAATCTGACGTCACTTCCGCCACACTTTTCGCAATGCATTGAAATACGATAGGGCCTCTCCTTAGTATTCCTCTCTCCACGGGCGTGATGCTATGAGCGAGGACGACACTTTTACAACGCTTGCGCTAAGATCGCCCCCTCGCGGTGTGTGAAGGCCTTGACAAAATTGAACTTCTATTGAAAACGCGCCGAATGGGACGAACGTGTAACTCGTTGCAGGTGCTAATCGTGGAGGCCTCAGTAATGAAGCATTGATTTATATTACCGCTCCCAGAGGGCAACACCACCCCGCCGAGCGGGCGAGTGGTAGATATAAAAGACGCGTTTGTAAAGCCGCTGGAGTCTGTGACCGCAATAAAGAAAGAAAAAAAGCTGGAGTCTGTGACCGTGGCGCAGTGGGTAGCGTGCCCGGCATCTGTTGTTGCGGACCGAGCGGTCGTGGGTTCGATGCTCGTTGATGGAACTTTTTTTCTTTGCCATCTGACCGTGTAAATTTTTTCGACAGCATTTCCGTGACCGATATACGTCACTGAAATCTTAGTGGACCCCGGCATAAAACACTTTCGTTTTAAAAAACGAAGAAACAGTCAAATAAATGAATGCTGTTTTTCGAAAGCACATTTGGCATCAAATATCAAGCTACACGATTGGTGCGTGCTCATCATTTCGTTAAATCAAGTTTGAGCGGTACACTACTAAATGAAGACTAAATACTAAATACAGCAACAATGTCGAATCGGCTGTTGCAAGATTTTCCCGTTGATATGCTGTAAAAAATGCACAATGACTTATGTAATTGATCTGTAGTTCTTGTCTCATAAAGGGACGCATTCATTTACGTGCATTAGAAACAGTGTGAAAAGTGTTGCTCCGAGCTTCGATTGTGGAAGCCACGGTTTGCGGGCTCACAGCAAAACGCACTAAGACGCAATAATTGTGTTGCTCAATAAAGAACTTCCCAAGTTGGACACCATATTGTGTGTATGATTGAAAAACAATTTGAAGCGTAAGAATGTCACTAGCGAATACGTTATTTCAATAGTAAGCCTATTTATCCAAATTGTTGAAACTTGGGAGAAAAAAACAGGAAAGAACGAAGTTTACAACCGTGCACCTCAGTAACAAAAATAACATCACACTAAACCAAAATATATCTAACAACAAATTTAAAGTAGACAAGAGAGAGAAAGAGAACAGGAAGGCAGGCATAGGCGTGCGCATGGGGGAGGGCAGGGGGGGCGGCCGCCCCCCCTAATCACCCGTGAGGTGGGGGCGCAATGTCAGCCCTACACATTGACATAATAGATAGGGGGGGCTGAGACTAAAGGGGGGGGCAATGTCAGCGCCATACATTGACGTGATTGGGAGGGGGTCGCTGCGACGAACCTTCGCCCCCCCCCCCATAAAGGGGAGCCCTGCGCATGCGTATGAAGGCAGGGACGTTAACCAGAAGGTAGCATCTGGTATGCTACTCTGCACTGGGGTTGGGCAAAAGGGTGTTCAAAGAGAGACGGAGAGCGAAAATAAATAATCAGGAAAAAAAGAATTACAACTAAACACACACACAAGCGCGTTCCACTCAGAGTCGTTTTCACAGGACAGTAGCTCGCAGGAAGCATAGTAGCGCTTTTACGGCCTTGTTCTGGGACGTCAAATCTGGACGATGGCGTAGTAGTAATTATTCTGAAAGAGTCAGGTTGCCTAACTTATTGAAAGCATGAGAAAGAGATTGTCCGTATGTGCTACGCTCCGGACAGTCCCACAGAACATGCGTAATTGTTTCTTCGTCGCCGAAGAGTTCACAGGCGGCGGTGTCGGCCATCCCCATTCGGAGCGCATACGCATGGGTAAACGCGTCGCTCAGCCATAATATACACAGAACGGTAGCGTCGCGTCCGCGAATTCGGCACGGAGGTTGAAGGCCTAGCTTGGGATGAAGGCAGTGTAATCGTGCATGAATGAAATGTGACTCATTTCAATTTGACGTGGTGCATTGGCGAGCGAGCATGCGGAGCTTTCGAGCCGCGTCTGTATTTGGAACAGGTATCGACAGGTTGCGGTCCTGTATATGGGCTGAACGGGCGACTTGATCGGCTTGTTCATTAGGAACAATCCCACAGGGACTTGGTAGCAACTGAAGTGTAATGCGGCGTCCTTCCTCGGTTAGCTGGTGTAACATCTCTGGAGTCTGAAGTTTATGCTGATCATACGGAACGCGCCTTAAAGTCGACAGCAGAGACTACACTGTCGCGTTGAAGTCATTAAAAATAGTCCATTCTTTTCTCATTTTGCCAATAATGAAAAGCAGCGTGCCGCGGCGCACAGCGCTGTAAGCTCTGCTGCCGCCGATGTTTTTTGTTGAGCTCTTCTGAAATCGATAGTTATGGCGATTGTTTGGATCACCACCTCCGCTGTTGAGCTACTCGGTAGGACGGAGCCGTTGGCATAGACGTGATTGAGCCTCGATACTTCCCGAACGATGCAAGTAAAGCAGGCAGTTTAAGAGCTGGTTCAGACAGATCTTGGTTTTTTTCCGGGCGGCTGGTATTGTGAGGTTGATGATTGGCAGGTTGACACACCATAGAGGAAAAGAAGGCCTCGTCGCAGGCGTGAAGCCAGGTTGAAGAGATTCGCCATGCGGGGTTACTGTTCGGCAAAAGGAGCTGCGCGGCCTCTTCGCTGGTAGAGAGGCTAGGGGTAGTATGGGGTCCCGGTAAAATGTCTTATGTGCGTCCTCTGCGCTTCAACCTCAATATCAGTCTTTGCGAGGTGGTCCTTAGCGATGACAATAGCCCCCCTGTTGAGGCACACTGATTGCAGGCCTAAGCAAATCCAGATGGTCTGGGCCTGAGCACTTTGTAGCGTGCGTCGACTTTGCTTCTTTTCGTTAGTTATTTCAGGCAAACTGTAGCACAGCCAACCGAGAAATAGCACCCTGTACAGTTGTAGTATTCCACTGGGCGACATTTCCCAAGTCTTTCCAGCGAGTTTCTGGACATCAAAATACACAGACATATAATGGAGTCCTCATGTCTCGTACCTGAAAAAGCGCTTGACAGGCATTTGTCACCGCGTCAAAGCAGGCAAAATGCTATATGTAGTATAGGCGGCTGTTATATATATATACCAGCCATGTATGAGTGCTACTTTTGCAGAAAGCCTGCAAACGGGCTAAGAATTCAATTAAACAGCAAATTCCGGCAAAAGATAGCGCGTTTGAGATTATCTAACTTCTGCAGTGTACAGAAGTGCGGGTTTTGTTGTTCTTGCTGAGTTAAGAACTTGTGCGCTTCGTTATTCTTTTTGATTTTCACGTTGTTTGCACATGATCCAACCACAGATCAATACTTTCTTCAAGGAGATTTAGACACAGAGACAAATGCTCATTCGTCAAAACAATAATCTGTACAGAGGCCGGTAACACCATGATATGGGAAAACGTATGATTACAGGAGCCCTTTTTCTTCGACTCTGTTCTTAGCCTTGGCGAAGAGTTATGGCTGGTCTTCCTGTTCCAGACGACCAGCTTGAATTCCCTCGTTTCAAGTGTAAGTGGTAATCGTTTTCTTGTTCTGCTCTGCTTGGTTGTACTGCTCGAAAAGGGCAACCGTCTCCCCTTGCACTTTTCGGTGAGCATGTCACCTGCATATTTGGAGCAAGTGTGTCAGAAGGTCCGGTATGTTACAGAGCGACAGAGGCAGCCGTCGTCGTTGGGTAAAGGCGATGCATCATCGTTCCATGAGTACACGTGTTGCTTTGCTGGCATCCGATTATCACGCTAATTTATTCGGTCATTTTTGAGTGCGATGGAGCGTATGCCTGGCACTGGAGTCTGTGCTGGCCTAGTACCGTCGAACAAGTTGTCTTTACGGCCTCCGCCTATACTGCTGCGGGTGGGACACTCGGTCGAGGGGAGCCCGCCTGACATGCTCGCGCCCTGCGCTGTGGGCCACATTCTACCCCTTTAGTCCCTCGTGTCCAAGTAGACGCATTGCGCAGCTGTACGGGGGCAGATTGTTCCGTTCTTTTAAGAACTTCACCGCATCGGCTGGGGTGAGCGGCCCTCGAACAGTTCTAAAAGGTCACGTGAAGTCGGTGAACGTTGCTGCTTCCCTGCATGGGATGGTGGCGATGTCGATTACCTAAAGGATCACTGCGCACTGCCTTCTTTCAAATGCAACATATTGCTCTGAAACCTTTCGTGCGTTTTTTCGTAACATCAATTCTGCGTTTTGCACGTCTCTGAATAGCGACGTCAAAGTTGGCCCTGAACAGAATATTCTCCCTAAGACTTGACAGTAGGCGCCAAAATCAAATAAAAATTAACAGCAGACTTTCTACATTTTGTTTTGCTCTCGGGCATATTTGCTATTCCTTTAATTGCGGTAATGTTTATCGTCCGCTTGCGCGAAATCACCAGAAAAGCATGTCGTACAGCAGAACAGCAATACAGCAGAAAACAATGCATTATGGCTCGTATGACACAATATCACTTAAGTATTGTTCTTAATGTGGATGAAGGCAGTCTTCAGGTAGATATTACATTTAAAGACGAAACACTATTGAACTCTTGCATGGCTTCATTTACTCCTGTTTACGTGTTTCTGATCAGTTACCGTTTTAGACCAACAAGTTTCACATCAATTCAAGCATGTCGCAGCAGAGGACATCTAATTACCTCTAATCAGCAGGATTTCCTTTAAGGGCACTTTAATCAATCTACGGCAACTAGCATTACTGCATCCCCCCCGCCTCCACCCACCCCCCTGCAAACAAAACGCGGTGCTCGTGGTTGGAAATTGAACCCACGTCTCTGTGCTTACCAGTGCAACGTCGTAGCCTCGAAGTCGTAGGAGTTTTTATAGGCAAATCTCAACTTACAAGATATTTTCGCTTACGCCGATAATACAAGATACGTAGTCCGGTACACACACACTAACGCCTAAAGGCACAGCTTTGCGAGATGGGGCACACATTGCTCTGCGGAGCTGCTTGTGGCTGCTAGATTTATTACATGAAGTTTAGGTTTCAACCGTGCGTTTAAACAGAAAACACGTATGCTAGGCTATGATATCACAAAATAGCATCACAAAAGCTGCATACACGTTTCATTGGAAGTTGCACAAGTACTTTAAGAAGAACAATTGAAAACCAATAATATCAAAGTAGCAACATACACGGCGAATGTTTAAAATGTGAATGGATGGCATTCCCGGTCGATTAGATTGACAAGAAAAACTGAAATATTTACCATCCAAGTATTTTGAAATTCAAGCATTGCATGAAAGATCGGGTCGAGAAACTCCAATGCATTATTTGCGGCAGATACCATGGAAATGAGGGCCCACAGTGGTATCGCTACAGAAGCCGAATTGAAGGCCTCTGTACCATTGCCAATGTTTCCTGAGAGCGCCTACACACCACCAAACTAACTTCGTTTACGCCGTCATTAGCCGAAGACAGTGCACTTGTCCTGAGACAATAACTGCTAATATCTCAAGTTTTCTACACAGCTGCCACGGTGGTCAAGCGGTTATGGTACTCGATTGTTGACCCGAATGCCGCGCGATCGAAAACCGGCTGCTGCGCGCTCATTTTCAGTGAAGGCGAAAGTGCTTGAGTCCCGTGTACTTAAATTTACGTGCACGTTAAAGAACCCTAGATGGTCGAAATTTCCGGAGCCCTCCACTACGAAGCCTCCCGTAATCATATCGTAATTTTGATACGTTAAACCCGAACAATTATTATACGATTTCACACGTCATCCATTCCATAGAAATGTTAGTGCTCCACAGTGCAGTTAAATGTTCCCTGACCTATAAGGCCCGTGACCTCCTCCTCACCATTTTCACGAAAGAAACATTTGCGCGTCACCTTTAAGCACTGAAACAGAACTTCTAAAGCCGTGTCTCTACATTGTACCGCTGTAAAATATATTAATTCACGTCTGATGAAATTCTCATGAAATGAGAAGTTCATCAGGCGTCAATGAATATGAACTTCTCATGAACTTCAGACGTTAATGAATGTGAGCTTCTCATGAACTTTTGCAGAATTATTTTGCGACTTATGGGTTATCGATACCACATTCTAACCAAGGTGTGAGTGCGTATGTATTGTATTATGAAGGTAATTTAGAGGGGCGCAGGAGCACAAGTCTGTATAACTTTAAACTCTAGAAGTTGTCGTCGCGAGTATTCAAGGAAGGACGCGAGAATGGCAAAGGGGCTCACTTTATCATGATTATGACCACCTAAGTAGATTGCCTTACGACATTGAAGAATGACTTATTGATATTTCTGTTTATTCCTAATTTCGGCCTTTTTTAGATAGTCCTTTTGTAGCGTTAGCTACACTGGCCTAGCCGGAGCCGATTTCGCGTGGAACCTCATGAGCAATGCTGCGCATGCGCAAGGTTCAGTTATGTCACACAGCTGGCTCACCGCTCTCCGCGCTCTCCGCCACCGCGCACTCCGCCACCGGGCTCTCTCTGCTACCGCGATCTCACACGCTATCCGCCACCGCCGCGCGCGACTCGCCGCTGCTGGTTTGCGCATTCGAGAGCAGTGACGTCGTAGCCATGGTAGACACACTGGCGCCAGTGCGCGAGCAGCTATTCGCCTTCGCTGAACAGTCGCCGTCTGACACAGCGCTGGAGCCGCGTGATAGCGCCTCTGACTGGCGTTTGCAGGTGGTTAACGCCATGGAGAAGGAGAGCGCAAGTGCTACTCAATGGCGCAGAAGAGGCGACAAGCTTATCTCATCGGATCCCGAAGTAGTGGCCCGCAATTAGCGGTTCAGCCTACGAAGAATGAACAGAAGGCTAATAATCCTATACAATCTGGAAAGCTACGAATAATCAGCTGAACCTTCGGGCTAACGCTACGTATATCCTAGCATAGCCGAGCTAAGCCACTGCAAGTTTTTTTGATGTCGGGGCAGGTCAGCTAGCTTACATGGGGACGAAAACCACGATTTGGATAATGAGGCACGCCGTTGTGGAGGTCTCCGGAAATTTCGAACATCTGGTGTTCTTTCACGTGCACTGACATCGCACAGTACACGGGCCTCTAGCATTTCGCCTCCATCGGGATGCGACCGTCGCGGCCGAGATTGAACCCGCAACCTTCGGGTCAGCAGCTGAGCACTGTAACCACTATACCGCCGAGGCGGACTACAACGCTGAGTTCGACAGGGGACGTTTTTCACACTCTTACGTGTAGGTTAGCCGAAAGTCTACTGACAATATATCTATATTTATGTATAAACAAGATAGCGACTATCGAGCCATCGCAAGCTCGTATTCCCTTACTTCAGTACCACCGCTGTTTTGTGTCATAAACCCTGACGGTACGATCACCTTCTCGGTGCTTAACCTGCTCATTGTGATGAAAGGTGTGTGATAGGGCTTTAGTAATGCTACATAAACTATCTACCTTGCAGCAGACGAGTACGCTGAGGAACTGGGGGCGATTGTCTGCGGCTTACTGTCGCACCACAATATTACAGCGAAAGCTGTTATGAGATCTCAACAAGGGCCGTTTTGACGCCGTAGTTGTCCGCCGCCGCCGCCGGTGTCCGTAACCACTATCGCTCGAAATAAGAAAAAAACGAAATAAGAAAAAATTTCCACGATGTAACGAGGTTCGCACCTGGGCCCTCTGCGCGGGAGCCCAGTATCTTGCCTCAGAGCCATGCCGGTGCTTGAAATTGCTTGCAAAAAGACCCTATACAGGCATCATACGCAATGCGTATTGCGCAACGAGTGAGTTGCTGAATCTTTCCAACCTATTACAAAGGGCTCTGGCATAATTCTTCATCGTCATTAGCCACAGCATCAACAAAGGGCACCTATACCTTACAGGTATTTAGCGGGTACCACGGTTCTGCCCAGAATGACGAAAAATTGCGTAGTGGCTGCTTCCTTCCATCACAAAAATTATGATTTATAGCGTAGTGGGTTCCTTGCAAGTGCACATCTATCGGTTGCCAAGAAAGCCCATAAGGCTCCCATGAGCCATTTCCTCAGGGTCTCAATAAAGTAATTCCCCTCTCTCTATCTCTTTCTCACGTTAGCGTATGTTATAAAGCGTGGTGGGAGAGTGAAATAACGACCGGGCGCCACACAATGCGAATTACGTAACTAGGGGGTCAGTTAGAGCTTCCAACCCATTACAAAAGGGTCCGTCATAATTCTTGATTGTCATCGGCCGTCGCATCAAGAAACTGCACGTAATGCCTTACAGAAGGTATCTCGCATCTCCGCAGAACGACGAGTAATGTCGTGGTGGGTGCTTCCCAACTTCACAAAAATTATGATTTGTGGCGTAGTGGGTACGTTGCTAGTTTAGTTGTATTAGTAGCCACAAGCGAGTTTATAACGGGCTCGCCGTGACTGTGCTGCGCTTTCCGCGAAAGCTTGGCGCTTTTTCACAGCGAAAGCTGTTATGAGATCATTTCAACGGCCGTTTTCAGCGCTGTAGTTGTCCGCCGCCGCCGCCGCCGGTGTCCGTAACCACTATCGCTCGAAATAAGAAAAAGAACGAGATAAGAAAAAAATTCCAGGATGGAACGTGGTTCGAACCTTGGCCCTCTGCGTGGGAGCCCAGTATTCAACCTCTCAGCCATGCCAGTGCTTGGAACTGCTTTGCAAAAAGGTCCTAAACAAGCTTCATGTCGGGAAGAAAACCACATTAACAGATGCAATATATCGTGGTAGAAGTGTAAAATAAGCACCAAGCGTCGCACAAGGGGAATTCTGTATCCAGGCACCACGCAATGCGCATTGCGCAACGAGTAGGTTGTTGAATGCTTCCAACCCATTACAAAGGGATCCGCCATATTTCTTTATCGTCATCAGGTACAGCATCAACAAAGTGCGCATAATGCCTTAAGCCCCAACCGCATGCACGCGATTTTCGGGCGACGGCGACGAGCGACAGCGACGAGCGACATGATTTGCTGTCGCGGAGGGCCATCCATCGCCGTCGATTGTCGCGTCGCAGCTTTCTGGAAAACTAGAAAAAATCGCTTGTCGCCCGGAAGTGAGCGTGACGATTTCCGGCAGCACGGCAGCATCACCGATCCTCGCTTCGGTTGCAATCTGCTCTTGATGCTTCCAATCGGAGCGTACTTCAATGAATGCAAGTTATAGCCTACCTTCTTTGCAACCCCATCTCACGTGGAGAGCGAGGCAGCGGCCGTATTTTGTCGTTAATTTTGATCGACGGCTCGTTTTGATGTTTCGGTGGTAGCTTGCTGCAATGATCGTAGCTTGCTGCAATGTCAGTTTAAAGTGCGTCGTAGCGTCGTAGACGTCGTAGATGCGTAGTAGATAGATAGCGTGCGCTTCTGGGCGCCCCCTCGAGGTCACAACAGATACTACTGTCGCAGTTAAACAAAACATTGCAAAAAAAAGAATATCCCGTAACGCTGCTATGACTTCCTTATCTCACACAAGTCAATAATAAATGTGACATGCTGCCATTCATCTACTCTGTAATTCTTTTTTTGCAATTTACCTGCGTGCACGCAATAGTTTTAAATCTAGCAACCATGACACTTTGTCGCGAACATGTGGGTGCTCCCGTCGCGACGCGACATCACGACGGAGACCGTTTGTCGCTGTCGCTCGTCGCCGTCGCTCGAAAATCGCGTGCATGCGGTTGGGGCTTTACATGCGCTTAGCAGGTACCACGGCACTCCGTAGAATGACGAATAATGGCATAGCGCCCGTTTCCCCACTTCTCAAAAATTACAATGATTTGTAGCGTAGTGGGTTCCTCGTAAGTGCACTTGTATTGGTTGCCATGGAAGCCCATAAGCGCATGATCCATTTTCTCGGGGTCTCAGCAATGTGCTTCGCCCTCCCCTCACTCCCCCACGTCAACGTATGTTATACAGCATGACGAGAGAGCGAAATATCGACCGGGCGTGACCCAATGCAAATTGCATAACTAGTGGGCCGTTTAAAACTTCCAACACATTACAAAGGGCTGAGCCATAATTCTTCATCGTCAACAGTCGTCGCATCAACGAAGTGCGCATAATGCTTACAGACGTGTAGCTGGTGCCTCGCTTCTCCGCAGAATGACGGATAATGGCTTAGTAGGTGCTTCCGAACTTCACAAAAATTGTGATTTATGGCGTAGTGGGTACCTCTCTAGTGTACTTGTATTAGTAGCCTCACGAGAGCTTACAACGGGCTCTAGAAACGCCGCTCTTGCAGCTTTCGCTGTGACTGAGCTGCGGTTTCAGCGCAGGGCTGGCGTTTTTTATATTTAGGCATTTATGCGAGTCGCTGCACTTTATAAATATCGAGGCTATTGCTATTTATATGTGCATTTTATATTACTTTACTATACTCCAAATATGGCTGTATTAGTGCCCTGTCTACCAAGTATTTGATTTGTGGGCACTCGTCATGCAAGTTTGAAGTCCCTTCAACAACTTTTATGTAATACAGTAAAACAGACTGGTGGGCTAGTTGGTACAGCATATAGAAGACTTAGCGCACGAAAACGCGTGTTCGCCAGAAGGGCGCGAGGACATTTCTAGAACAAGTGTTATCAATGCGCTAATAATATTAAAAATCCAACGTTATTGATAAGCATCTGTGTTCCTCGACTCTGGCAATAGTATGTTCATTTGTAGAGTACGCCTGTTGCAGGATTGGTTTCTTCCGGCTTAAGCTTATCAAAACTGACTTTAATGCATTTAAAGCCACTAGCGCTCAGGGCACCAATCCTATCGCAAAAAGAAGTGCCGTTCCAGTGACTCCAGCGTAAAACAAGCACGTATTTTGACGCTAGAACGCACTGGGACCATTGGCTCACACTGGAATTCACTGGCATTTCCGTGAGTGCCCTGGGAAAATTCTAGGTCGCGCTGGTATGGGCGCTGTCTTGACCTCTGTGACGCTGGAGCGATCTGAAAAACGCGGGAAACGCAGGATACTGGAGCGCGCTGTTTTTGCCAATGCCACGTTGCCTTCAGTATTGTCCGTGACGGGATTTTTCAGTTTAGTTGAATGTAGAATCTTTAATTTACGTCATCGCTAGAGGCTATCCTACTGGTTTCCAGCGATGTATCACATTTTCTAGCTTGACAAAGTTAGAGATGAGACATGCACTATTTTGATAGCGTACGAGATATGTAATTTTTCTGTTATTTTTCATGTTTCCGTGTTTCCAGACCACACTGCGAAGTGCTGGAGCGCGTTGTCGGAAAAACTTCATAAAATGAAATCTACATAAGAGGAATGCAATGGGTTAAGTGAAACATTGAATATTGTCACGTGGTCGTGACGTCGAAGAAGGCAGCAGTCAGCACGTCAGAGATGAATCTCTTTATTTGGCCGAACTCGTGGTCGGGAAACAGAAACTCAAACTACAGCTATACACTGATAGCGGCGATCAGAGCGTCGACCGTCGATCGACTGACAAGCGGTGAAGCGCGTCGGCATTCAAACATGTGCCCTCGAATATTCCAGCGTTATCGCTGGCTGTCATGCGAATTCTAGAATAAGCTCGAGTGTGCGCGTGTTGCGCGCGATCTTAACAAAACAATGAGGCGCGTTTCGCGCTGAGCGTTGCTGACAGTCTTTGTGGCCGAAAACCGAATAGAGCAAACGTGGTAATGCCCCCCTCTGAAAAAGCGCCGTGCCGATGCTTGAAACAGAACATGGGGAGGGGGGGGAATACATGGAACAATAAATAACAAGAATAAAGCAACAAAGTACAATAAACAATAAGCACAAGCAAGAAAGTACAATAATAATGCAAAATCACAGTCCTCAGATTCCCTAACGCGCGTAATATGATTTCAGGCGCACGACATGGACGACTTCACGTCGTGCACGGCGCCGCTGAGAGTTCGTCATGCCGTCAGGGACAACCTCGTAGTCGAGTGCACCGAGGCGTCGAAGTACCCTGTACGGTCCGAAGTATCGTCGAAGACGCTTCTTACTAAGTCCCCGTCGGCGTATTGGCGTTCATACCCATACACGGTCACCGGGTTGGTATTCCATGTGGCGTCGTCGAAGGTTGTAGCCGCGGCTGTCAGTCGTCTGCTGGTTGTCCATCCGTAGGCGGGCGAGCTGTCGTGCTCCTTCGGCGCGCTGTAGGTAGGTGGTCACGTCCATGTTTTCCTCGTCGGTCACGTTTGGTAACATGGCGTCGAGCGTAGTTGCCGGGCTCCGTCCGTAGACCAACTTGTATGGCGTCATCTGTGTCGTTTCTTGTACGGCCGTGTTGTACGCGAAGGTCACGTACGGAAGGATGGCGTCCCATGTCTTGTATTCGACATCGACGTACATGGCCAGCATGTCGGCGATGGTCTTATTTAAACGCTCGGTGAGGCCATTGACCTACGGGTGGTAGGCGGTGGTGCGGCGGTGGCTCGTCTCGCTGTATTTGAAGATCACCTGAGTTAGGTCCGCAGTAAAGGCGGTACCTCTGTCTGTGATGAGGACCTCTGGGGCGCCATGATGCAGGACGATGTGCTCCACGACGAACTTGGCTATCTCGGCGGCACTGCCTTTGTGTAAGGCCTTTGTCTCGGCGTAGCTGGTGAGGTAGTCAGTTGCCACGACGATCCACTTGTTTCTGGTATTGGACGTCGGGAACGGCCCCAGTATGTCCATCTCGATTTGCTGGAACGGCCGTCGAGGTGGCTCGATAGGCTGCAGAAGTCCGGCTGGCCTAGTGGGCGGTGTCTTGCGTGGCTGACAGTCCCGGCAGGTCTTTACGTAACGAGTGACGTCGGCGGAAAGGCGCGGCCAGTAGTACTTCTCCTGTATTCTTGCTAGCGTGCGAGAAACACCCAGGCGTCCAGACGTCGGGTCGTCGTGCAGAGCCTGGAGGACTTCTGGCCGCAATGTCGAGGGTACCACGAGAAGGCAATCGGCTTGAAGCTGTGATTAGTTCTTCGTTAGGATAAAACCTTCGGAACAACGGTGGTCCTGCCCTCGAGGTAATCCACAAGGCCCGTCAGTTCCGGGTCGGCTCGCTGTCGTTCGGCGAAGTCGTCGGCACTTATGGCTCCCAAGAAGCTGTCATCATCGGGGTCATCAGACGGTGGTGGGTCGACGGGGGCACGAGACAGGCCGTCAGCGTCGGAGTGTTTCCTTCCGGACTTCCGGTGGTGCCACAGCGAGGCGGCCTGAAGAGTCCTTCAAGTAGGCTGAAGTCTGGACGACGAATCGGTGTCTGCCGAAGTCTGGACGACGATGAAAAGCAGTCCTTGTATTGCAGGAGCAGGGTTTGAGCTGGTCTTGCATAATCTTCGGAAGGCTCGAGTTGACGTCGAAATCTGGTTCGGGACCTCGACTCGTCGAAGCAGGTTCGGCAGCATCGAAGAGGGCGAAAGCATCGCTGGCGGCTACACATTCTTCGATGTAGGCGACTGTCGTACCAATGTTGAGGTGCCTATATTGAAGCAGAAGTTTGTCAGCACTACCTTTGCTTTACCGTCACGCAGCTCGGCTATACCTCGTGCGACACAAATTTGACGGTTCAGGAGTAGGTGCTGATCGCCCTTGATGACGCCTTCAAGATAGGTAAGTTTTTCGGTGCCGACGGAATTAATGACGCTGGAACGCGGCGGAATGGTCACCTGCTCTTCTATCACATTTAATGCATGGTTCCCTGGCGTCGCGCGGGGCGGGAGCGCTTTATCTGAGGTTAGTGGTATCGACACAGACCTCAGGTCGATGACGGCGCCGTGCTCACTTAGGAAGTCCATTTCAAGTATTACATCCCTGGAGTAGTTTTGTAGGATTACAAAGCTCGCAGGATAAGTCCGCTTATTGATGGTGACTCACCATGCAGACACCAATCGGCGTTATCAGGTGGCCTCCAGCTGTCGGGATTTCGGGTCCACTCCAAGCGGTCTTTACTTTCTTCAGCTTGTAGCGAATGGCCCACTGACGACGGAATAGTCGGCCCCAGTGTCGAATAGAGCGGTGACGTTGTGGCCGTCGATGAGAACGTCGAGGTCGCTAGTTCGTCGTCTTGCGTTGCGGTTGCGTCGCGGCGTCGGATCACGGCTGCGTCGGTATGTTCCGCAGCTTCCATGTTGCGTCGTCGGGTCTTCTTCGGTCCGCGAGGTTTCGTCGGCAGGGCTTCGTCTGTTTCGCGCAGTGTTCTGCAGGTCTTGTCGCGTTGTCGTCGGCGGCGGCCGCGGAGGATCTTCGGCATTTCGTCGTATAGCAACCGCACCTCCATCGGTTGCTGGCGTTAGTTTCCCGGATACGGGCTAGGCAACCGGCCCCGATTTGGGCCAGTGTACTGCCGGCGGTGCGGTGACATGTAGCGTCCAGGCGAAGGCGAGCGGGAAGGTCGTCGTTCTTACCACTGTGTTCCGGCGAGGTAGCCGTCGATGTCGCGAGGCCGTTCGTCTGGCTCTGGGCGCGGCGCGTTTGCGACGAATCCTCGAAGCCCCATCTGTCGGTACTGACAGCGGTGGTACATGTGGCCGGCCTCCCCACAGTGGTAGTAGAGCGGGCGGTTGTCAGGGGCGCGCCAAACGTCGGTCTTCCTTGGCGTGTATCTCTGGGCAGCTGGTGGGCGGTGTGACGTCGATTCTGGCGGCGATGGTGCCTGGTGGCGGAACTGCTGTGGCGGTGCGGCGTCTTGACGTGGGCGAGGAGGGGGGGCTTTGCGTCGGGCTGCAGCAGCATAGCTGACTGCTTGGAGCTGCTGAGGTACAGGCTGAGGAACACCCAGTGACTGTTGGATCTCCTCGCGTACAACGTCCGCAATTGACGTCACTTCGGGCGGTGCCAAATGTGCGAGCTTTCGCAGCTCCTCTCGCACGATGGCTCGGATCGTTTCGCGCAAGTCGTCGGATCCGAGGGCATGAAAAGTTGTGCTGTCTTGAAATTCGCGGTGACTGTACTGCCGGGTGCGCATCTCCAGCGTCTTCTCCATGGTCGTGGCTTCTGAGACGAATTCCTGGACGGTATTCGGTGGATTCCTCATACGCCCAGCGAAGATCTGTTCCTTTACTCCTCGCATGAGGAAACGAACCTTCTTCTCTTCGGGCATGTCAGGGTCAGCATGGCGGAACAGTCGGTTCATCTCTTCCGCGAAGATTGTCACCTTTTCATTCGGGAGCTGCACCCGAGTTTCCAGTAATGCGGCGGCCCGCTCCTTTGGCACGACGCTTGTAAACGTTTCCAGGAAAGCGCTGCGAAAGATGTCCCAGGTTCGAAGCTTGGATTCCTCATTCTCGAACCAAGTCCTCACCGCGTCTTCCAGGTAAAAGTACACGTGGCGCAGCTTATCCTCGGTGTTGCAGTTGTGGAATGCTGAGACCCTTTCGAACGTCTCCAGCCAGGTTTCGGAGTCATCGCTTGGCGATCCATGGAAGGTAGGCGGCTCTCTGGGCGGCTGCATCATGACAGCTGCAGAGGACACTGCGGCTGTCATCGTGCCCGTTGTCTTCCTCGCCGTCGTTCTTGGCTTGTCCGGAAGGAGTCCAAATTGAGGGTTCTTTGAGTCTCCGGCTTGCTCGACTGTCCCTGATGGTGTCGGTGTCTTCTTCACAAGTGGGCTGGGTTCACGGCTTGACGGGGGCGTCTGGAACATGAACGTACCCAGCACCTCCACCAGATGTCACGTGGTCGTGACGTCGACGAAGGCAGCAGTCAGCACGTTAGAGATGAAATTCTTTATTTGGCCGAACTTGTGGCCGGGAAACTGAAACTCAAACTACAGCTGCACACTTATAGCGGCGAACAGAGCGTCGATCGTCGATCAGCTGACAAGCGGTGAGGCGCGTCGGCATTTAAACATGTGCCGTCGAATATTCCAGCGTTGTCGCTTGCTGTCGTGCCAATTCTAGAATGAGCTCGAGTGTGCGCGTCGTGCGCGCAATCTTAACAAAACGGTATACAATGATAGCGAAGCTTTTCGAACAATGAGGGGCGGTTCGCGCTGAGCGTTGCTGACAGCCTTTGTGGCCGAAAACCGAATACAGCAAAGACGATAAAGAAACGCACGTGGCAACGTGATAGAGATATCTCATGGAAAAAATTACATAAATATTTTCTTGTTAGGGCGAAAGTAGCGAAGACAGGACATGTTGACCGCAGCTTTGCTCATTTATTCGTTGCTTGATGCACCATTTGACCACATGGCAAACGCTTCTATCAAGAGCGGTGGTTGCTACGGTTCTCGCTGCAACAGCTTCATGAGAGGTTCGTTGCGCGTCTATTTTCTGTCAAGCATTTCCTTTTATTTTACAGCGAAAGCTGTTATGAGATCCCAAAAAGGGCCATTTATGGCACCGTAGTTGTCCGCCGCCGCCGGAGCCGGTGTCCGTAACCCCTATCGCTCGAAATAGGAAAAAAAAACGAAATAAGAAAAAATTTCCAGGATGGAATGAGGTCTGAACCTGGGCCCTCTGCGTGGGAGCCCAGTATCCTACCTCAGAGCCACGCCGGTGCTTGAACCTGCTTTGCAAAAAGACCCTATACAGGCTTACTGTCGGGAAGGAACCACATTGACATATGTAGTGTAGCGTGATAGAAGAGTAAAATCACAAGCAAGTGTCACACAACGCGAATTCTGTAATGAGGCGTCACACAATGCGAATTGCGCAACGAGTGAGTTGCTGAATGCTTCCAACCCATTACATAGGGTTCTGTCACAATTCATTAGCCAGAGCATCAACAAAGTGCTCATAATACCTTACAGGTATTTAGCAGGAACCACGGTTTTGCGCAGAATGACGAAAAATTGCGTAGTGGCTGTTTCCTTACTTCACAAAAATTATGATTTATAGCGTAGTGGGTTCCTCGCAAGTGCACCTCTATTGGTTGTCGGGTGTCAAGGAAGCCCATAAGGCTCCCATGATCCATTTCCTCAGGGTCTCAATAAAGTTAATTCTCCTCTCTCTATCTCTTTTTTACGCGTTAGCGTATGTTATCAAGCGTGGTGGGAGAGTGAAATAACGACCGGGAATCACACAATGGGAATTATGCAACTAGTGGGTTATTTAAAGCTTCCACCCCATTAGATAAGGCTCAGTCATAATTCTTCATCGTCATCAGCTGTCGCATGAAGAAACTGCACATGATGCCTAACAGATAGTACCTCGCTTCTCCGCAGAATGACGAGGAATGTCGTCGTAGTGGGTGCTTTCCATCTTCACAAAAATTAGAATTTGTAGCGTAGTGGGTACGTTGCTAGTGTAGTTGTATAAGTAGCCACAAGACAGTTTGCAACGGGCTCTAGGAATGCCGCTCTTCGAGGTTTCGCTGTGCGTTTGCTGGGCGTTGCGCGCAGGCCTGGCGTTTTTGTTTACAGCGAAAGCTGTTATGAGATCACTTCAGCGGCCGTTTTCAGCGCCGTAGTTGTCAGCCGCCGCCGTCGCCGCCGGCATTCGTATCCACTATCGCTCGAAATAAGAAAAACATTCCAGCATTGAACGATGTTCGAACCTGGGCCCTCTGCGTGGAGCCCCGTATGAATCCTCTGAGCCATGCCGGTGCTTGAAACTGCTTTTGCAAAAGGTCCTATACAGGCTTCATGTCGGGAAGGAACCACATTAACACATGCACTATAGCGTGGTAGAAGAGTAAAATAAGCACCAAGCGTCGCACAACGGGAATTCTGTATCCAGACACCACACAATGCGAATTGTGCAACGAGTAGGTTTTGAATGCTTCCAACCCATTACAAAGGGCTCCGCCATAATTCTTCCTTGTCATTAGGCACAGCATCAACAAAGTGCGTGTAATGCCTTACATGCGCTTAGGAGGTACCACGGCTCTCCGTAGAATGACGAAAAATGGCATAGTGCTTCCTTCCCTACTTCTCAAAAATTACAATGATTTATAGCGTAGTGGGTTCCTCGGAAGTGCACTTGTATTGGTTGCCAAGGAAGCCCATAAGCGCATAATCCATTTCCTTGGGGTCTCAGTAAAATTACAATGATCACTAGCGTAGTGGGTTCCTCGCAAGTGCATTTGCATTGCTTGCCAAAGAAGCTCATAAGCGCAAGATCCATTTCCTCGGGGTCTCAGTAAAATTGCAATAATTTAGAGCGTAGTGGGTTCCTCGCAAGTGCACTGTATTGGTTTCCAAAGATCTGTTTCCTCGGGGTCTCAGTAAAATTACAATGATTTATAGCGTAGTGGGTTCCTCGCAGGTGCACTTGTATTGGTTGCCAAGGAAGCCCATAAGCGCATGATTCATTTCCTCGGGGTCTCAATAAAGTTATTCCCCTCTCTCTCTTTCTCACGTCAACGTATGTTATACAACATGTCGGGAGAGGGAAAGAACGACCGGGCGTCACCCAATGCAACTAACATACCTGGTGGGCCGTGGAAAGCTTCCAATCCATTAAAAGCGTTGGCCAGAAAGTCGTCGCGTCAACAAAGCGCACATAATGCCTTACAGACGTGAAGCTGGTGCCTGGCTTCACCGTAGAATGACGAATATTGGCTTAGTACGTGCTTCCCAACTTCACAAAAATTGTGATGTATGGCGTAGTGCGTACCTTGCTAGTGTACTCGATAGCGTGTCGGTCGTAGTGAGTGCTTGACGCCCGCCGCTCTCCGACGCCCTACTCTAGACGCTTGTTGACATTCCCTGAAGACGCGTCAATAAACCACGTCACATTTGGTGGAGGTACGTGGATTCCCAGTACCAACCTGGACCTTCGCTCCCGGAAACTCCCTCCGGTTCGTGACCACATCGCCACCATGGCCGAGGAGACCCGTCTCCAGTCGGGACCTTCGGCAGTCCACGTCACCTGCGGCGCCGTGTTCCGCCAGCGAGATCCACCCATCTTTACCGGCTCAGGTGACTCGGACATGGAAGAATGGCTCTCGAAATACGAACGTGTGAGTGCCAGCAACAAATGGGACGACCAAATGAAGCTTGCTTACGTCCAGTTCTACCTTGCGGACATCGCCCAGCTGTGGTATAACAACCACGAGAGCGACATTCCCACTTGGTCCGTCTTTAAGACTTCCATTACGGACGTTTTCGGTCGGCCATCGGCTCGCAAGCTTCGGGCAGAGCAGCGCTTGCGTCAGCGCGCGCAGCAACCCGGCGAGAACTTCACGGGCTACATTGAGGATGTGCTGAACCTGTGCAACCGCGTGAACTCTACCATGACCGAAGAGGATAAGATCAAGCACATCCTGAAGGGCATCGAGGACGATGCGTTTCAGATTCTCCTCGCAAGGAATCCTACCACTGTCGCTGCACTCCTCTCCTTGTGTCAGAGCTTTGACGATTTATTTGTTTATTTAGCTCGCTTTCGTTATTTTGTATAATCTTGTCTTAAGCTGCGTAAACGCACATCGCTTTGCATTATGTGCCTGTTCCCCTACGGAATACCCCGTCAAGAGTTTTTAGGTGCATTATGAAATAAAATAAGTAAATAAATAAATCCCTATGACCACAATTTTACCGCCTTTACGGACCACCATGCATTATGCTGGCTTTCTACGCTCAAATACTTGTCCATATGCCCTGGTCGCTGCATCACCCGTCTGCAGGAACATGAATTCACTATTCTCTGCTGGTGCTGTAAACGTTCTGGTGGCAACCCTCTTCCTTGACTTGGGTGTCTGTTAGGGGTGCTCTATCAGCGTCTTTGTGCTTTGGTGTAATCCTTGAGTTAAAGGAGCCCCGACATAAATTTCAAGCTCGCGATGTGGCCTTCACTCGATAGCAGGGTATGGATAAGTTTTTTAGCGAAGTATAGATTGCTTGGGTTACTTAGAAATTACTATTTTATTTCGAAGGCAGCATACGAAGGCTCAATAGGGTGTTCAGCAGTCTTCCACAAAGACAGTACTGTGATAGAGCATGTTGGTGTAGCATAGTGAAACACACAGCGCGAAACAACGACGGTGTGTGTTTCCTTTCTGTGTCCCCGTCGTTGTTTCGCGCTGTGTGTTTCACAGTACTGTGACGCGTTCGACGGACCCTCGACACCAGTCCATCCGCCCGAATGCCGATGCGCTGGTGATGATAACGTCGGCGATCCAGGTTTATCATCGTAGCTCCGGAATGATGTGACGCCTGGCAACGCTTTTCACTTCATCGTCTGGCTTGGTTCGTCGCCATCCTCCTGCGTCTTCGTCGTGGTGCTCTAATGATTTGTCGTGTACTCATCAGCGCGTGTGGGATTATTAGGAGCGACGATTACAAATGCATTACGTGCCAGCACGTCATTAAACAGTTGTGCTTACGCCTGAGGTGTTTAAAGTACCGCAAGAATGAATGTCATACCCACGGATAGCTCCAAAGGTCGTTCACCAAAAGTCCAGGTAGGACTGCGCATGTATTTACGTTCCTGTGCACGCGTCTCGGTGACACATTCCACGTTTGCCTCACACACCCAGAGAGTGTGCTCCCAACATTACCAGGACTTCGTTTTTGTTTGATTGTGAGATGGGCGAGGACGCACCAGGTACAGACGTCAGGCAGGGGGACCAGATTTGCGCGGAGCGGTCGACAGAGTGTGCTTGTTTGTTTTGTGGTGTGTGTACAACGTAGTGTGTGTGCGCGGGCTGCTGGCCCCTAAGTGGTTTGTAAGAAGGCCGGAACCCTACGGAAGGCAGACGCGGATCGTAATTCTGAGCAGTGCGGACATATCTTCACCTTGAAGGCGACCCATTGGCATTCAATCGAATCGTTGGTGCTGTTAGCCAGCCAACTACTTATTTTTCACGTTGCCTTCCCTGTAGAATACAACCGACCGTGAGCATTTATTTTTTCTGCGGTGGCATGCTCTTGACAGTAAAATGGGTGCTTGGCTGGCGGGTGTATCGCAGAAATTTCGCAAGGAGAACCGTGCCTGCTGCATCACGCCTTAATACCGCAGCACTTTTCCATTTTCATTTTTTCCCGCTTCATTCCCTTCGATTCAAAATGCGCGGTCTCAGCGTCACCAAAACTTGGGTTCACGTTGTCATATGGTGATTTACCGCAGTAGGACACTAGTTTCTTATTGTAGTGATAAATATGGTTACCGTAGAGAAACGATGAAGAAGACGGTTGTTGTGGTTGATGCATGAAGGAGAATAAGAAGGAAACCAAGTTGAAGGGACGTTGAAGGGTCGGTCTGCCCGTTCGGTCTGCCCGTTCGGCAAGCTTCTTCGCAGATTGGTGGCTAAGAATCGGGTAGCTTAATATCTTTTGTTTCTATCGAGTATTTACTTTCACCTGTGTTCTGTTTTCAGGGATCGTCCAGTGGTTCAATCCGGTTGAACAACCCTAAGGCGATTCAGGAGCAACTTCGTGCGGTAACTTCTCAGTATCAGAGCATCACCGATGTGCGACAGTTCGGCCGCGGAGGTATCGTATGCAGATCACCGGACAAAGATTGTGTAGCGGATCTACTGAAATGCTCGTCATTTGCCTCTATCCCGGTGAGTGCATACATTCCACCTCATCTCGCATGCACCAAAGGTGTACTACGTGGAGTTGACTCACAACTTAGCATTTCTGAGACACTCGAGAAACTCTCAATGGCCGGAGTCAAAGCTATCTACCGGTGCAATCGCGTGGCAGACAACGTGAGAGTAGCCACAGAGTCGGTGATTGCAACCTTCGCCGGTACGTCATACCCATCGGAAATAAAAGCTTGGCCTCTAATCTCCAGGGTTGAACCGTTAGCATCGCGTCCCCTGCCGTGCAGAAATTGTTGGCGTTTTGGCCATAGTGCTAGTTGGTGTAAATCTGGAATACGGTGTTGCATATGTGGCGAGGGTCACAAACGCTCTGACTGTACTGCCCAAGATGAGAAGTGCTGCCCATGTGAGGGCGCTCATAGAGCGGACTATCCGCCTCGTGCGCTGCTGCTTTCAGTGGTACTGGTGGCGCCACCAACGGCGGACGGTGGCGATAGGTGGATATGCGCGGCTCATAGAAGCCGTGGGCAAAGCGCCTGTTACTCTCCGTTTTTCTATTCATGTTTCATTCCGGTTTGATATTTGTACTGCTGACGCTGCTTCACTAGACGACCATGCCGTCTGTTACGTCGATTGTTCTATATTATTTGTTTTAAAATGACAGGCCCGTTTTTTTATGCGTGCGCGCGATGCACTGCGTACGTTTCTTACGTGCATGTGTCCAAGTTGTTTTCGTGATCTGTTAACACAGATGAAATAAAAATTGTTGCAGTACAAAACAGCATTTTTGTTTTATTGAACACCCCAAACAGTACAACAACAATGACTATTACGGCTGTATGCCTGCTTAAGAAACGCACAAAAGACACACGATTTTATCTTCGCCCAACACTCGTAGCACTCAACTAGGCCAAGAAAACCAAAATCTAACTTGCTGAACGTTTTAACAGCCGTCACACAGCTGCATAATAATGCGTGAAAGTACTTAAGCAAATGACCAACAAACATTCAGACAGCGTTTTTTTTTTGTTCACAGACCGTGTTAACATATGAGAAAGTTGTAACTGCATTGCAATCACATATTTCGGAATATCTAATCACTTTCACCATTGAAGCCACAATCCTCTAACACATGCGCTTTAAATTGAGCATGGCATTACTCCAGACTTATATAGGAAATGCGCACGCGTGGCATTACTCAGATTTATATAGGAAATGCGCACGCGTGTAATGTATCTCGTATGCTAGATTCTCCTTTGGTACGTGCAACCAAACATAAAATGCGATTCTGGAAGTAATGTTCGAGGAGTAGCGAGCATAGAGAAGGGCAACTACTTACAGCTTCACTTACCTTTGTAAAAACGGTATTCCAATTGCAATTCAATATTAACCGACGCAACAACGATAACAACACACTTGTTGCACACAGGCGTACCAGGTTGACGCGCGAGGCCAAGCGCGGTATTTTAAGTGTAGCACAATCGTGCGCGTACAGTACGCTAGAATATTCTGGCACAATGTCATCAAGCTTGCAGTCACTTCAGCGGTTCCCACGATGTAGCACCAGTTGACGTCCTCGCGTCATCAAACTGCTACGACGCCGAGAACTACGCACACAGCTGACTTGGAAAAACGCGGTCTTGCAGGAGGCCATCTTGTCCCGCAACCAACGGACAAAAGTACACAACTGAGGCGTCTGAAACATTGCCGTTGATGAGATGGCAGCCGAACGAAATCAGGGCTCATCGTCCGACGTGTGGCCACCGCCTTAACACAATGTTAACGTTGCAACGTTCAAGGAAGACGCGATGAAAGCGACGAGCCCAGCCGGTCTTGTCGGGTGCGCTACAGCACAGCGCGCGCTCTCACGACCACCGAAAATGACCGAAAGAAATAAAAGAAAGTGGAGGGATGGGCACCTAGGAGCACCGCGTATCGGTGGAAGCAAGAGAAAGTGTTGCGTCGTCGGTGTGGCGTATTGTCGAGAGATGGCGCTAGTTTGTTTTTGCGCAACGAAATCGCAAACTTCATTCAAAATGCATGAAATCTTATGGGGGGTTGGGAGAGGGCACAACCGTCTTAGCCGAGCGGTGGCGCCACCATACCGATGCACGAGGCGGATTCTAGCTGTCCAGTTCATTTTCAAGAGAAGCAACTACTGGAAGTAATGGACAGAAGACGATGTTCTAGGAGAGAAGCAATGGCAGTTATTAAGGAAAGGACACAAGGTTATGCTGGGATTACCGCTCGGCAAAATACAATGGCAGATGCAAATATCGCACGAACAACTGAGGCCGCAGTGGAAAAGACAATGTCTAAAGCAATACATAGGTTATTTACCAGCCTCTCGGAATGATTGTATCAGATAATGAATACTCAGCTGATAAATAACATAACCGCTCCTCCCCAGAAAAGGACTTCGCTGCCTGATCAGCAGGAAGCCAGATGTGGCATGAATGAAGATAGGCAGCCTCTCGATGACTTCCGGGAGATGAATAACTCTACAGGGAGCGAGGGCCGTCTCCACACCCTAGATCTGAGTGTTAATACTGACGTTGAAATAGATTCGCGGGCTCAGAAACGTAGCCGATCTCCCCTAAACCCATCGTCTTCCTTGTCGCCTGAGATTAAAACGAAGAAGGCTCCGACTAGCAAGGTCTTAAAGGAAAGCGTCTTTGAGAAGATTGTCTCTACGGTTGGTATACAAAACTGTATGGCTGTTACCGGAGGAGATTTCAATATTAATGTTATGGACCTGACAGGCGCTGCTTCCGATTTTATGTCTGTTATTTCAACAAATGGTTTCCAGAACCTTATCAAAACCCCCACGCGAGTCACAGCATCGTCCACTAGTACACTTGACTTATTTATTGTTGATGTGGCTTCTATTGTAAACTGTGCTGGCACGATTGCTTGTGACATCAGCGATCACTGCGCTATATTTGCCTGTTTTTCGTTTCAAACTGATGACAGAGCTTGCAACCGTTGTGTATATTCTTACCAGTGTATGAGTGAGCAGGCTCTCTGTCTTTTTCGCGACTGTGTGCTAAACGCCGATTGGTCCGCAGTTCTTGCTTGTCCTGAACCTGATCAATCATACGAATTATTTATTACTTCATAAAAGAAATTTATGACAGGTGTTTTCCGTGGAAAACGAAAGTTAAAAACGTTAAATTACGTAAGCCATGGATAACTCCCGAACATACCAAGATGATTAAACGCAAGAGTAAGCTTTTCAAACGTTTTATGGTTACCCGCGACCCTGTTGACCTGAAGGTGTTTAAAGCTTATCGAAATAAACTGAACAAAGAGCTTCGAAGGTCAAAATCTGCATTTCAAAACTGTTTCTTCGAAAAAAAACAAAAACAACTCGAAATTGTTTTGGAAATATCTAAACGACACATTTCTAAGGAGGAGTAAAGGAAACGCCCTTGGTGAACTGACCATCGAAGGTATTGCAGCCTCCGGGACTGAATTAGCTGATAAGTTTAACGAATTTTTTACAAGCTTTACGCCTTCTGGATGCCCACAAAAAGCGCTTAGTTTCGTTTCAAACACTGTTAGTGAGTCTGTAGTATTTCATGACACTGACAATGACGAGATGTTTTCCGCACTGATGAACCTTAAAACGACCTCCGCTAAAGATTGCAATGGGCTACAAATAAAGCCAATTAAGTTTGTTGCCGATATTTTAGTTCCTTGTCTAGTACATATATTCAATCAATGCATTGCATCGGCTGTTTTCCCCAAAGGAATGAAAACCGCGAAGGTTTCTATTATTTTCAAAGGTGGCGAAAAAAATCTTTATCTAATTATCGTCCAATTTCCGTACTTCCTTTATTTTCTAAAGCCTTTGAAAAAATTTATTGAAGAAAGTAGACAGTTTTTTCCACAAGCATTCATTGATAACCGATTTCCAGTTCGGATTTCGTAAAGGGAAATCAACCGAGTCTGCTTTGCTGTTACAGAAAGAAATTATTTTGCGTAATATTGACCAGAAAAAATTAACGCTTGGAATATTCATAGATTTTACTAAGGCGTTTGACCTTTTAAATCACGAGATTTTGATCGATAAGCTCAATAAATATGGTATACGAGGTCCTTGCCTTGATGTTTTTCGGTCGTACTTGAATCAACGTAACCAAGCAGTCACTGTTGATGGTCAGGTATCTGCTCTGCGGTCAATAAAATGCGGTGTTCCCCAAGGTAGCTTGCTCGGCCCTCTACTTTTTAATGTTATATTAATGATATAATTAACATTTCTAGTGACCCACAGTTCATTCTTTATGCTGACGATACAAGCATATTTCTTACCGGGCACAACCCCGACGAGCTTATATATAGAGGAAATGCTGTTTTAGAATCGATGAGTGAATGGTCAAGGGCAAATGGATTGCTCATAAACACTAAAAAAACGAAAGCTGTCTTTTTTCGGCCCATAAATATTGTGGTTGCCCCTACAAACCGCCTAGTGCTTTACGAAATCAAATAGATATAATGGACTCTTTTAAGTCACTTGGAGTAGTTTTTGACTCGTTATTGAGATGGACAAATCACGTAGCGTACATTGAAAAGAAGTTGCATCAGTCAGTTGGTTTCCTTTCCAGATGTCGATTTGATTTCCCTACCCGCTTAAAACTAAGAATCTATCATGCTGTCTTTCAATCGCACATTAATTATTGTCATTTGGTTTGGGGCACGACATCACAAACTAACCTAAACAGACTATTGGTATTACAAAAGAAAGCCGTGAGGCATGTTGCTGGCGTTAGGGGGTGGCTTACTTACGTTAACTTCAAACAGATTTTGCCAGAAGGCGCAAATAGCACTTCAGCTTCTGTCGTCGGAGCACGAAATTCTTGTAATTGCATTGAGCCTTCCTTGATGTAGAACATTTTACATAGCAAATGTATATTATCCGTAAGGGGTTAACGACACAAACTTTTCGGATAGTGTAATCTCTGTTCGCGGTAATAATGACCTATTGGCGGGTGACTTCAACTCCCATCATAAAACATGGGGTTTAAGGACAGACTCGTGTGGAACCCGGTTATGGCATTGGTCTCAGGGTAATAGTCTGACTTGTCACAACTCAGGCATCCCTACTTTTATCAGAGGGATGGCTGCCTCTTCTCTAGATTTGACTTTCTCGGGATCAGGCCTTTGTATTTCATCTTGGTCGACTGTTGATTCTGCTACTAATGGTGATCACATTCCGGTGATATTTAAGATTATATGTCCGGTAATATCAGTAATTTCTAGAAGACTCACGTGCATAAATTACAGTACGTTTAAAAGAGCTTGCGATGCTCCATGGCATCTCTGTCAGAAGAACGTCAAACACAAAAAGCATTGAGCATTTGTTCTGTTTTAACAGGAGTCGCGTAGAAAAGCGGAATTTGAGGTGCACTCAGTTGAACAAAAGTCGATGTCGCGTTGGTGGAATGATGACTGCACTCGGGATTACATGCGTAGAAAAGCCCGCCTGGAAGAAGCTACTACACAATCAATGCCCTTAAAACTGGTAGATTATAAATTCATTGCAGGTACATTTAAACATTACAGTCCCGAAAGCGAAGGTGGAGTATGACCAAAAGCATTTTGAATTTCTTTCGAAATCAAATAACAAAAGAGCACTATTTGGCTTTCTCAGACATAAGAAACTAATTCCTCAATCAGTAATATTGAATCCATAATATTATCGCCACAGGAATCGACGCAGTCATTGGACAGCATAGCGCAAGGTTTGGAAAGTGCTTTGCGGCTAAGGTGCACGCCCCTCCAATAATGCCGAAATCAGTTGATAATTGTACTGAGATATCGATGGAGGAATTATCAGAGGTGATAAGAAACTTCCGCTGCGGCTCCAGGCCCCGATGGTGTCACATCGGCAATGTTAAAAATTTATTCAAACCGTCACGGGAAGATGTCCTTAATATATTAAAATATTCCATAAAGAAGCTGGATTCCAACTGAATGAAAAAAGAGCCAAAATTATACTGTTCTTAAGAAAACAGGAGAAGGATATGTTTTAGACAAATCAGGCCAATTGCATTAACGCCGAATTTTGTCAAGTTAATAGAAAGAGGATTACTCATTCGGATAGTGAAATTTGTAGACGGAGAAATGATCCTTCGTCCATGTCAAATTGGATTCAGGCAGGGATGTCGATATGGCAAGCACATATTGACCTCGAAAATCGGATACATCTGGCGCGGCGACAAGGACAGTATGCAGCTTTAGTTACTCTGGACATTACAAAGCGTACGATAGTGTTGAACACACAGTATTAATTCGTGGTCTGAGAGAAATCAACTTCCGACATTATTTAGAAGCGTGGATTACGGAATTTCTAGGTAATAGGAAATTTTATTGTTCTCAGAACGGAGTTTCATCAAGTAATTATAAACAGACAAAAGGAGTACCCCAAGGGGCTGTTCTGTCACCGGTCTTACTCAATATTTTATTAAGCTCGATTCCATGTAACGACAACGTACACGCGTACGTCTATGCGGATGACATAGCGTTCTTTCATCAGCTAATGATATTCACGCTCTCTATGAAACCTGCAAATGTACTTATCTGGAATAGAACATTAGCTTGACGATATTCATCTTTCTCTAAGCGTGAACAAGTGTGCGGTACTAGTATTCTCTATAAAAGACCCCAGTG
>NC_051177.1:178932981-178963725 GCF_013339695.2 Rhipicephalus sanguineus | reverse complement strand
GAAACCGATTTCCCGTTCGGATTTCGTAAAGGGAAATCAACCGAGTCTGCTTTGCTGTTACAGAAAGAAATTATTTTGCGTAATATTGACCAGAAAAATTAACGCTTGAATATTCATAGATTTTACTAAGGCGTTTGACCTTTTAAATCACGAGATTTTGACGATAAGCTCAATAAATATGGTATACGAGGTCCTTGCCTTGAGTTTTTCGGTCGTACTTGAATCAACGTAACCAAGCAGTCACTGTTGATGGTCAGGTATCTGCCTCTGCGGTCAATAAAATGCGGTGTTCCCCAAGGTAGCTTGCTCGGCCCTCTACTTTTAATGTTTATATTAATGATATAATTAACATTTCTAGTGACCCACAGTTCATTCTTTATGCTGACGATACAAGCATATTTCTTACCGGGCACAACCCCGACGAGCTTATATATAGAGGAAATGCTGTTTTAGCATCGATGAGTGAATGGTCAAGGGCAAATGGATTGCTCATAAACACTAAAAAAACGAAAGCTGTCTTTTTTTCGGCCATAAATATTGTGGTTGCCCCTACAAACCGCCTAGTGCTTTACCGAAAATCAAATAGATATAATGGACTCTTTTAAGTCACTTGGAGTAGTTTTTGACTCGTTATTGAGATGGACAAATCACGTAGCGTACATTGAAAAGAAGTTGCATCAGTCAGTTGGTTTTCCTTTCCAGATGTCGATTTGATTTCCCTACCCGCTTAAAACTAAGAATCTATCATGCTGTCTTTCAATCGCACATTAATTATTGTCATTTGGTTGGGGCACGACATCACAAACTAACCTAAACAGACTATTGGTATTACAAAAGAAGCCGTGAGGCATGTTGCTGGCGTTAGGGGGTGGCTTACTTACGTTAACTTCAAAACAGATTTTGCCAAAGGCGCAAATAGCACTTCAGCTTCTGTCGTCGGAGCACGAAATTCTGTAATTGCATTGAGCCTTCCTTGATGTAGAACATTTTACATAGCAAATGTATATTATCCGTAAGGGGTTAACGACACAAACTTTTCGGATAGTGTAATCTCTGTTCGCGGTAATAATGACCTATTGGCGGGTGACTTCAACTCCCATCATAAAACATGGGGTTTAAGGACAGACTCGTGTGGAACCCGGTTATGGCATTGGTCTCAGGGTAATAGTCTGACTTGTCACAACTCAGGCATCCCTACTTTTATCAGAGGGATGGCTGCCTCTTCTCTAGATTTGACTTTCTCGGGATCAGGCCTTTGTATTTCATCTTGGTCGACTGTTGATTCTGCTACTAATGGTGATCACATTCCGGTGATATTTAAGATTATATGTCCGGTAATATCAGTAATTTCTAGAAGACTCACGTGCATAAATTACAGTACGTTTAAAAAGAGCTTGCGATGCTCCATGGCATCTCTGTCAGAAGAACGTCAAAACAAAAAGCATTGAGCATTTGTTCTGTTTTACAGGAGTCGCGTAGAAAAGCGGAATTTGAGGTGCACTCAGTTGAACAAAAGTCGATGTCGCGTTGGTGGAATGATGACTGCACTCGGGATTACATGCGTAGAAAAGCCGCCTGGAAGAAGCTACTACACAATCAATGCCCTTAAAACTGGTAGATTATAAATTCATTGCAGGTACATTTAAACATACAGTCCCGAAAGCGAAGGTGGAGTATGACCAAAAGCATTTTGAATTTCTTTCGAAATCAAATAACAAAAGAGCACTATTTGGCTTTCTCAGACATAAGAAACTAATTCCTCAATCAGTAAATATTGAATCCATAATATTATCGCCACAGGAATCGACGCAGTCATTGGACAGCATAGCGCAAGGTTTGGAAAAGTGCTTTGCGGCTAAGGTGCACGCCCCTCCAATAATGCCGAAATCAGGTGATAATTGTACTGAGATATCGATGGAGGAATTATCAGAGGTGATAAGAAAACTTCCCGCTGCTGCTCCAGGCCCCGATGGTGTCACATCGGCAATGTTAAAAATTTTATTCAAACAGTCACGGGAAGATGTCCTTAATATATTAAAATATTCCATAAAAGAAGCTTGGATTCCAACTGAATGAAAAAGAGCCAAAATTATAACTGTTCTTAAGAAAACAGGAGAAGGATATGTTTTAGACAATATCAGGCCAATTGCATTAACGCCGAATTTTGTCAAGTTAATAGAAAGAGGATTACTCATTCGGATAGTGAAATTTGTAGACGGAGAAATGATCCTTCGTCCATGTCAAATTGGATTCAGGCAGGGATGTTCGATATGGCAAGCACATATTGACCTCGAAAATCGGATACATCTGGCGCGGCGACAAGGACAGTATGCAGCTTTAGTTACTCTGGACATTACAAAAGCGTACGATAGTGTTGAACACACAGTATTAATTAGTGGTCTGAGAGAAATCAACTTCCGACATTATTTAGAAGCGTGGATTACGGAATTTCTAGGTAATAGGAAATTTTATTGTTCTCAGAACGGAGTTTCATCAAGTAATTATAAACAGACAAAAGGAGTACCCCAAGGGGCTGTTCTGTCACCGGTCTTACTCAATATTTTATTAAGCTCGATTCCATGTAACGACAACGTACACGCGTACGTCTATGCGGATGACATAGCGTTCTTTTCATCAGCTAATGATATTCACGCTCTCTATGAAAACCTGCAAATGTACTTATCTGGAATAGAACATTAGCTTGACGATATTCATCTTTCTCTAAGCGTGAACAAGTGTGCGGTACTAGTATTCTCTATAAAAGACCCAGTGCATTTATCTCTATCATACAAACTTGACATCATTCCACAAGTTCAAAATATCAAATATTTGGGAGTGATATATGAAAGCTCTCTCTTATGCCGAAACCACATAGAATATATCCCAGCGAAGGGTGTTCGGGCAGTTGGTATCCCACGGAAAATAAGCAACAGGAGATCAGGAATGCGTAGGACCACATTATTATCAATATACCAGATGTATGTACGACCGGTTCTAGAATTTGGGAGTGTTTTATACTCCGGGGCACCTGCCTATAAGCTTCGTGCTCTTGTTCTTCTGGAAAAGCAAGCACTGCGCATGTGCTTAGGGCTACCTAAATTTGTAGCGAATAATGTTTTGTATACGAAAGCTAGAATTCCCTCACTTGTCACTAGATTCAGAGTATTGGCAGTGCAAACATAATTAAGGGCATTTGAATCCCCTTTAAAGCGTAACGAAACAGTTTTCATTGCGCAACCGGGTTTATTTTTTATTGTTATTGGACTAGATTTCACACACCTCAAGTAAAATTTGTACAAACTCTCCTCGATCCACTGTCCGTCCAAATAAGGGAGGTTATTCCGATTAGTAAAGTGACAAATTCTCTTCAAATCTACTTTGATGACATTTTTCCTAACAATGCAAAACACCTGCCGAGTAACATGTTAAGAGCTACACTACAGGACTACCTGGTCAGAATGCAAGCAAACGTAGTCATTACGACGGACGCGTCTCAGAGAGAGGAAAAGTGTGGCATCGGTATATACTGCCCTGTTCTCGACTGGTCCTTTCGCTCCGAATTCCATATTACACACCCATCTTTACTGCAGAATTTTTAGCGATAGTCTTGGCCCTGCGTAAATGCCGACATCAATAACTTCCGCAGTAATAATAACGGACTCTTTATCATTGTGCAGCGCGCTCACGGCATCCGGTGATACGAAAACATTGAAAGAGTTCAAATCTCTGACAGCTGAGCACTTAACGCATGTTCGTTTAGTATGGGTACCTCGGTATAGAGGTCTATTTCTAAATGAAACAGCTGATACATTAGCGAAAGCGGCGTTAGACGGACCAGCTGTTAATATTACCCCTACATCAGCTTTTATACTGCGGCTAGATTTCGGATGCAAATGATGATGCGAGAATTCAGTATATCAGCTCTAAGAAATTCTCCGGACTTCAATCGTCTAATGACACCCAGGAAAAGTTCAACATGTCATAACAGAGATCTGGAAGTTATAATTACGAAGTTGCGTTGCCGAATTCCATCATTAAATTTTTATTTATGTAGAGCCGGTTTGGCACCATCACCCCTTTGTTCTTATTGTAGGGAAGAGGAAACAATAGAACACTTTCTGATCTCATGTGAGAAGTTTTCTACATTACGAAAGACATCTTTGGAAAGGTCGGTACGCATAATGGTATTAGAGTTGAGAACCTCAAATTTCTCTAGGGGCACTTACCCTTGGGCACAGCAGCGGGAAAGTATGCGAGGCCATTGAGGTATTCATCGAACAGTGAAAGAGATTTAAACAATAACCACAGTTCAAAAGTTCCATAGTTAACCAGAAGCAAAGTACAGAAAGATTCGTTTCTATATTCAAGTATTTCTTTTTTGATGAAAACTAATTCCACCCACTTTTTTTTCCTTTTTTTCTAAATTATTCTTCTCACAAAATAACTTGTAAAAAATCTTTGTGTTAAACAAAATAGGAAATAATTCTGATTACTAGCTTTTAAATAATTTTTTCTAAGCTACCCGATTCTTGGCCAATCCCACTGAGTGGGTGTGAGCCAGCAGTCCAGGATCTACATCTACATCTACATCGTGCTGGCTCCGTTTGTGGGAACTGACTGCTGTCCCGCCTCTACGACGCTCACCGTACTTAAACTATTGAACGCATACTATCAATTGGTGGAGCGTGCTGGGTTCTTCACCGTGGAACTTCGTTCTCGGACTCTACCCCCCCGCCTCGTCAATTCCTGATGACATGGCCGAGCAAGCTGCTACCCCAACTCCATCTCTTACCTGTTCCGGCATGTGGACCTCTGCCGTCGTGTCACTCCAGACATGTCTGATACTGACAAAATCCGGCATATTATGAAAGGTATCGAAGACTACGCCTTCCACGTGCTCGTTGCCAAAAAACCCCCAAACTGTCGCAGAGGTAACTCAGTACTGTAAGAGCTACGACGCGCTGCGGCGACAGCGCATTTCTACGCGACAGCCGAGCTTCGACACGGCCGCAACGTCTGCATTAACCGTTGGCGCTGTTTCGATCGACCAGACCACGTTAATGCAACAGATACAGCAGTTCGTCCGCGAAGATCTTGTACCTTACGTTCCGGCCAGTGCGCATACGCTGACCCCAACGCTCAGACAAGCGATAGAGGAGCAAGTCTCTGACGCTCTGCCTTCCACCTACCATCATTCGCCTACCTCCGCACCTATAACTTACGCTGAGGTCGCCAGACGACCATCGCTGTCGCTACCACTCGTCACGGACCCTGCTCGACAGGCTAATGCCTTCTACGCAGCAAGTCCGCGTGTACGCCCAGACCCGCCTCCTTTTCGTGGTCCCGCACCACCGTCCTCGAATCCTTGGCGCACACCCGACAACAGGCCGATCTGCTACTCCTGCCGTCTGCCTGGCCATGTCGCCCGTTTCTCTCGTCGTCGTGATTTCCGCCAAGGTGCCGGTGAAGAAGGTTACAGCTATATCGTACAGAGCCACCTCAGTCGAGTTCCTTCCACCCCACGTCGGACACGTCATCGTGAAGTCGTCGCGGCTTCGACAGTCATCGGTCACCCTCACCACGGCGCCGTTCCATTTCGCCTATGGTTCGTCGACCGCCACCCGTCCCAGCGGAAAACTAACCGTCGCAGTTCCCGAGGCAAGAGCTGCGCTCATATTTAAAACTTCAAGGCCTCGATTTCTACCCGCCAACGAAATAACCGTGTATATTGATGGTGTAGCTGTGCAAGCGCTCGTTGATACTGGGGCTGCTGTGTCTGTGCGGAGTGGTGAACTGTGCCGCAAGTTAAAGAAGATTACGATCCCGCTTTACGGCGTCTCTCTCCGTACGGCAACTTCGCACCACATCCAACCTTCTGTGGCGTGCACAGCTCGGCTAGTCATACAGAACGTTTTGTATGCAGTTGAATTTATCGTATTTTCACCATGTTTGCATGACATCATTTTGGGCGGGGACTTCCTTTCCCCTCATCATGCCGTCGTCGACAGTGCGCGTGCCGAACTAGAGTTGTCAACGATGTGTGAGCTGCCGCTGTGTCAAACGCCGATGTATGACGAACCCTCTGACCAGGCATTATCTTCTCGAGTCGTCGTCGCTGCGGACACTCACATTTCTTCTCTATCCTCTGTTCTTGTGCCACTCTCTTGCGACGGCGCGTCCTCTGTCACTGCCCTGTTTACACCCTCCGAAGCCTCTGGCTCTCGCAAGAGCTTCGTTCTCCCATTCGCAGTTCTCACTATAGGAAACTCTTGCGGCGCCATCTATATCACGAACCCATTTTCTTCCCCAGCCACTTTATTCCGCGGCGAACTCATAGGTCACCTTGAGGAAATTGTTTCTGTTTACTCCAGTCACCTGCCTGATGGCTCGACAACTCCTTACGTCAACAGCGTAACCTCTGATACCACTACCACTTCATATCTCGAGGCATTTCTTCCATCGATTCATTCTGAACTCCCCTCTGCTCAGCGTACGCAACTCTTGGCGCTACTTGATCGCTTCAAGACGTCATTCGACCATAACCAACGTTCTTTGGGCCGCACGTCTGCCATCGTTCACCGCATTGACACCAGCACCCATGCACCTTTGCGCCAGCGTCCGTACCGAGTCTCACACTGAACGCCGGGTCATCGACGAGCAGGTGAGCGACATGCTTCAACGTGGCGTAATACAACCTTCACAGTGCCCTTGGGCCTCCCCGGTTGTGCTGGTGAAAAAGAAAAGGACGGCAGCATGAGATTCTGTGTTGATTATAGGCGTCTTGTTAAGATCACGCGAAAACATGTTTACCCGCTGCCCAGAATCGAGGACGCTCTCGAATGCCTGCAAGGAGCGGAGTTCTTTTCTACTTCAGACGTTCCATCGGGCTACTGCCAGGTTCCTATGAATGAAGCCGACCGCCCCGAGACTACGTTTGTAACTCCTGACGGATTCTACGAGTTCAACGTGATGTGGTTTGGCCTCTCTAATGCGCCTGTCACCTTCGAACGTCTGATGGACAACGTCCTAAGAGGCCTAAAATGGAACACGTGCCTGTGCTATCTGGATGACATCGTCATTTTCTCGAAGGACTTCGACTCCCACCTCAGTCGCCTCGCAAGCGTCCTCACTTGCCTTGTGGACTCGGGACTGCAGCTGAACTTGAAAAAGTGCAATTTCACTGCATGCCAGCTTACCATCTTAGGGCACGTTGTCAGCAAGGATAGTGTTCGTCCCGATCCTGCAAAGCTTCGCGCTGTTGCCGACTTTCTCAGGCCGTATACACTAAAAGAACTCCGTAGCTTCATAGGCCTCTGTTCGTGCTTTTGCAGAATTGTGCGCAATTTCGCGACAATGGTCGCCCCACTGACACAGCTACTTGTCGACAACCAAGACATCTCGGCGTGGTCTTCCGCTTCCGACAAAGCATTCGCCTCTTTACGCCATCTTCTGACATCCCCACCTATCCTACGCCAGTTTGACCCGGATGCTCCAACCGAAATCCACACTGACGCTAGTGGAGTAGGCCTCGGCGCTGTTCTTGCCCAGCGTAAATCTGCCTTCCACGAGTATGTCGTTTCCTGCACCAGTCGCACTGTCACTAAAGCGGAAAAGAACTACTCAGCCACGGAAAAAGAATGCCTTCCCATCGTTTGGGCAATCACGAAATTTCGTCCTTACTTATATGGCCGCCCATTCGACGCCGTGACTGATCACCACGCTTTGTGCTGGTTGTCGTCATTAAAAGACCCATCTGGTCGCCTCTCGTTAGGCGCTCCGTCTTCAAGATTATGACATCCGTGTCGTCTATCGATCAGGCCGTAAGCATTCTGATGCCGACGCTTTTTCTCGTTCGCCACTTCCCCATGTGTATGGTGTTGCATCTGTTTCCAGCTGCGATTGTTTATCTCTTGAACATGCCGACATGTCATCTGAGCACCGCCAGGATCCATGGATAGCCTCTCTCCTGGAGTATCTGTCTCAAGCGTCTCCACGTACAACCAACCGCTCGCTTCGACGCACTGCTCACCACTTTCAAATCCGTGACGGCCTCCTGTACCGCCGAAACTACCTGTCTGATCGCCGCGAATGGTTGCTAGTAATCCCTCGCCATCTACGTTCGGACGTCTGTGCCTGCTTTCACGCGGATCCGCAATGCGCCCATGCTGGTATGGTGAAGATATATGCCCGGATTCGATACTACTGGCGCGGAATGTACCGCTTTGTTCGGCAGTATGTCCGTTCATGCTCCAAGTGCCAACACAGGAAGAGCTCTGTGCGAACGACCACAGGGCCACTCCAGCCCCTGCGTTGTCCATCTCGGACGTTCGACCGCATCGGGATCGATTTGTACGGTCCCCTACCGTACACACCAGATGGCAACCACTGGGTGATCGTCGCTGTGGACCACCTCACGCGCTATGCAGGAAACTTCCGCGCTTCCAGAGGCCACAACGCGTGAGGTCGGCTTGTTCATCCTTTGAAAGCTCGTTCTTCGGCATGGTGCGCCTAGCGAGCTACTCAGTGACCGCGGACGTTCCTTTTTATGCGAAGCCGTAGAACCCCTCCTCCGCGAATGCAACGTTGTCCATCGAACTACTACCGCATATCACCCGCAAACCGATGGGATGACCGAGCGCTTAAATCGCAAACTCGGCGACATGCTCTCCATGTATGTTTCCGATCACCACACAAATTAAGACCGCGTACTGCCATTTGGCACGTATGCTTACAACAGCGCCATTCAGTCTACTACGGGGTTTTCTCCGTTCTTCCTGCTTTATGGTCGGGAACCTTCCTCGTTCTTGGATACTATTCTTCTGTATCGACCGGACCCCTCAGAAACTACGACTCTAGCGGAAGCCGCCACTTATGCCGAAGAATGTCGGCAGCTCGCACGCTCGCTTACCCCGCACGACCAGGCCCGCCAGAAACACTCTCATGAGCGAAACCAATCTCCTTCGTCATATTCACCTGGAACAATCGTGTGGCTTCGCATGCCTTCATCTGTCCCCGGCCTTTCCGCAAAGCTCGTCTCTAAGTATGGCGGTCCTTACCGGGTCCTACGCCAGACTTCACCGGTCAACTACTTATTGAGCCTCTTCAGCCACCTACGAATCAACGGCGCCGCGGGCGCGAGACTGTTCACGTCGACCGATTGAAACCTCACTACGACCCACCAGTATTACATGTGCCATAGGTCGCCAGGATGGCTCCTTTTCTGCCGGGGAGTGATTGTAGTGATAAATATGGTTGCCGTAGAGAAACGATGAAGAAGACGGTTGTTGTGGTTGGTGCACGTGCTGGCTCCATGTTTGGGAACTGACTGCTGTCCCGTCGCTGACCCGCCTCTAAGACGCTCACCGTACCTAAACTATTAAACGCACGCTATCATTATGATATAAAGCTGTCGTTTCGAAAGACTCCAAAATATGTCATAATCAAAGGCGCTGGTATTAATAGGCAGTTTTAAAATAGGGCACGCAAATCTTTGCTTTAGCGTTCTTTGCAACTGCGCATGCATCATACGCTATCCTTTTGCGTACCGATCATTAAGTGACGTAAATAGCGTACGTACCCAACGAACCGTATCTTTGAGTACCCTATTCTGAAAGTGCCTAATTATGCGATACGTTAGAGCATTTACGATACAAATGCGAGATTATGAGAGAGAAGGTTGCCTATTAAAGCATGATAGTTACAAACAAAATGTGTTTCTCAGTGGTCATTTAACATTGTGTTTCGCGCGTGGCTGAAGCGGATCTCAGAGGCCGCATGGAAAGAAATGCGTGGTGGGGATCTGCTCCGCCACCTGCCGCAACGATCTCAACAGCTGACATTATTTCAATGAACTCAATCACGTAACTTTCAGTATTATCGTCACAGTTACTTGTCCCTTATTTTATGTAAAATTACATCACAATATCACATGATACAATATAACTCTTAACTTGAACCAGTAAAATTGATTTGTATTTCTAGAAGATCTTTATTGTGATAGAAATTAAATGGGCACTCATGTGGCGTTTATGCCGTCCCCAATGTTCTGTATAAAGTCGAAATCGATAAGATCTCCCCACGCATCTTATGGTTTACGCGCGAGTAAAAAAAACGCGTGAGCGGTGGCGACGAACGCGGCTGAGACAGAGGTGAAGCGAGCCGGCCATCTCCGTCGCATGAAGGACGCATGCGGTAATATCACCCCACGTGTGAGGCCTTCCGTCGATCGTTCCTGGTTCCTAAAGCATAGAGGAAACGTCCTGCCCCACTTGGCTTTCCTCGGTGAAAAGAGCACGAAGGGGCGCCGGACGGGGGGGGGGAGGTGAGGAGGGAGGGGAGTGTGGCGTCGTTCGACCAGCGACTGCGAACTTGAATCAAAACGGCACGGTCGGACAGACATCAGGGGACGGCTCGTACATCCTTGTATGTGCTGTGCTTTCGCTGCTGCTACACGCTAAGAGGACAGTCAGCATGAAAGACGCTTCGCTCCTTGCAGAGTTAGCCGAGATCAGATGAAAAAGAATTGGCTGCTATACTTCGTATAACGTTCCACTCAGTTGTTGTCGCGTTGCTTCACCCTTGTGGTAAAACTGTAACTCCGTTGCAGCGCCGCATTACCTGGTTAGGCGAGAGGAGACACATAGAGAGAGAGGGAGCCCAGCCTAGCTATGCCATGGCATTCAAAGCCATGAAAAAAGCATCTTATATTAAGCAAGAGGGTGGGAAAGGGAAATGGTGAGGAGGAGTGACGTGAAGGTTAAGAGGAAGGAAAACAGGAAGTGCGATGGTAAACCTGTAGCATAGCCATGTACAGTATAGTATAAGGGGTGGGAAGAGAACTGAGGGTGCGAAGGAGGGAAAAAAATGAGGGAAGTGCGCACTAAGTCGCGCAAAGCTTGCACAGCGAAGCACTAGCCCGTCGCTGCTCGGTGGGCAACCGATTTCTCTATATCTTTATATATCTCTATAGATCTAGGTAGCCTTCTTTGTTGCTCTTTAGTTTTCAACACGAAAGTTTTACGCCAGGGTCCGCCAAGTCTTCACGCACGTATTTGCGTCACGGATAAGACATTGGTAAAAGGCACACTAACGGATGAGAAGGAAAAGAACTAGAAGAAAACATTTCGTCGCCGGGAATCGAACTCACGACCTCTCGGTCCGGGAAGGCTGACGGTCCACGTGGGACGTGGAACGCCTTCGCGCGTTCGCGGCTCAAGCTACGAATCTATGCCTCCCGTGTTGCTGAAGCGCAGTTTGGTAGTGTGTGCATGAGCATAGGCGTACGTTACCCTATTACTCGGGAGCGCATATCGTGCCGTGTCTCTCCTCAATTAACGAAGCTTTCAAGAAGTGCATATTGAGTACCACTGCTTATTATGTGCTGGTTGATGCCATCCCTGCGCCAGATTCACAATATGCTGTGTCCACATATTAACAACTTCAGCTACCACAGCTGTTAAATAATCATCATGGGCATTAGTCGTCGCGATGGAGATGTGCCACTAGGTGTCAACGTGCGTGCGTCCCCGTCAAACGGTAGTATAACTGCCAAACACCAATAGACATTGAACAAGCTCTCATATATCACTACACAATAAGTATTACTTTTGTGAAGACACGTTTCACTTTCGTGTTATGCCGATTCCTATGACGGAGGTATCAGCCGTATTTAGTCTTTGTTTCTCCCTCTTTCTTTTTTCTCTCTAATCTCTGTTTCTTGTCATTTTTGTCGATGTTTATTATTGCGATACCAATTATATGGACAGTCTCGGCTGATTTTTGCCATCGCCATCGCCGCGGTCATGCACCGTATACAGTGAAACCTCGGTGATAGGAATCTCACGGGACCACCAAGAATATTCGTAACATCCGAAATTCGTATCACCAGAAAGCATGGAAAATTAGCATGCGACAACAGAAAGCTGGCATACATTTTCATTTATTGTTTTTTAGGGCTGCAGCAACGTCACGAAGAACCCTGAATGATTGTCGGTTAAGTTTTTAGATGTCGGCAATCATACCAGCACTCGTAAGTATACGGCCCGTACGCGCGTATTTAATTAATGAACCAGGTGCGTTGTGACCCACGAGAGCAGTAGCCTCTTCCAAATTTTACTATGCGTTTTTGCATGACACCGGAATACAGCAGCGAAAGTAACGAAAGAAGCGCTTTGACGCGATGGATCAAGGCCAGAAAATTACAGAACCACGGTCCTGGGTTATGATTTTGTTATCGCGGAGGCGTTGGGGATGTTTTTTGGAAGACTCACGGCCGTGTCCGCACAAGTGCGACCTCCACGGTCGCACATGTTGACGTTGCGAGGCCTGATTTCTTCGCCAAGGCCGTCCTTGCCTTCTACTGGTCCTCGACCACCTTTCATAGGATGTCTGATGCACGAGGCAAGCGCATGTAAACACACTACAACGACAGCAGCACGCGTCGATGCGTTAGAGAGAAAGAAAAGGCATGGCGCACATGTCCTCTGTAATCTAAACGCGAAGGCACACGGAGGCACATAAGAGCGTCAGAGATTCGCACACACAATATCGGAGACCGTGACGCGTCTCTGCAGGTTTATTCTGACGGTAAAAAACGTGTTTTTCTTACACCGCGGTTCTGACGATTTGGCGGTGCGGCGCCCATGCCCACGCTTGCGCTCCCGCGCTCGCACGTGCTTGGCGGGTCTTCCGCGACAGCGCGGACAGCGCCTCTTCGTAGCTGGGCGGTAGCGTACGTTCGTATCACGCGTTGCTGGGTGAAAATCGGTTCGTAACAAGCGTACTCCATATATATATATATATATATATATATATATATATATATATATATATATATATATTATGAGACGACGCCCAGTTCGGTAATCGAAAGGTTATATTTCAATGTCCCAAAGCGGCGCAGGCCGCGTGACAAACGAAGATGATGATTACAATGGTTTCTGTACAGATGAAGATGAACTATATAGTCAGCGCTCACACTATTTTCCCCCTTCGCGAAAGCGGGCAGCAGGTTAAGGGTAGGAACGCCGAATATATGGTTTCAGGCGAGAGACATGAGCGATCTCGGTGCTGCGGCGACGACGATCAGTAGCCGCGCTGGCTGGAGCGACGCGATAGTTCACGGCAGATGTCCTTTCCAGCACGGTGTATGGACCGAGATATCTATGAAGAAATTTTTCACAGAGCCCAGGGGTACGAACAGGTGTCCACAGGAGGACTTCGTCGCCTGGACGGAACGAAACAACTCGACGTTTCGCGTCAAAACGGACTTTCCTCTTGTCCTGAATGGTAGCAGTGTTGGCGCGGGCAATTTCACGGCAGCGGGCGACGCGAGCAGCGAACTCTTCTGGAAGGGACCGAAGATGGAACAGAGGGCGTGGATAAAAATGTGGTGTCCAGAACAAAAGTCGGTTCACGGCCAAACACGAGGAAAAACGGGCTGTAATTCGTCGTGCGTTGTGTGGCAGTATTATATGCAAACGTGACGAAAGGGAGTACAGTGGCCCAGTTTTTGTGATCTGGCTGAACATACATGGATATCATGTCGGACAAAGTTCGGTGAAAACGCTCTGTAAGACCATTTGTTTGCGTATGATATGCTGATGTGGTCTTATGTACGGTGTTAGAGGCCTGGAGGACTTCAGCAAGAACATTGGAAAGAAATGTCTTGCCACGGTCACTAAGGAGAACACGAGGGGCACCGTGGCGCAAAATAATGGCGCGCAGGACAAAATCGGCTACTTCCGAGGTAGCACCAGAGGGAAGAGCTGCCGTCTCCGAGTAGCGAGTTAGGTGGTCCACGGCAGTAACAATCCAGCGGTGACCGGCTGGCGTAAGCGGGAGGGGTCCGTATAAGTCGATTCCCACGAAGTCAAAGGGAGCGGACGGGCACGGCAGAGGTTGTAAATGGCCTGCGGGAAGAGATGTGGTACGTTTTCGGTGTTGGCATGACGCGCAGGAACCGACGTACTTCGCCACACTTGTTGAGAGGCCAGGCCAAAAGCACCGAGTTTTGATGCGCTCGTAAGTCTTGTGAAAACCCAAGTGGCCAGCTGTCGGGTCGTCGTGCAGGGCTTCTAAAACCTGGCTTCTGTTTGGCTACCTCAGAGCGTCCTGCAGATGTACCAAATATCTGACGGAGTTGCGCCGTGAAGGCGGCCCAATCAGGAAAGTCACTTTCATGGTTGTGGAACCAGGTTTTAGCCACTTCCCTGAGGTAAAAAGGAACGTAGCGTAGTTTGTGGGCCTCGTCCCAATAATTACAAACACTGGTTCTGTCATAATTGTCAAGCCACTCCTCGACGTCTTCACCGCGAAGGCCGGAAAATACCGGAGGGTCTCGCTGCGACGTACTCACTGTGTAGTTAGGCCCAACTGGCGGAGCAGAAGCGGTTGCGGCAGCGGAGGCGTTGTTTTGTGCCATCACAGTCGTTTGCGAGCACAACCGTCGACCAGACCGGAGCTCCAGGGGTGACCGGTAGAGCAAGAGGACGTGGGAACCACAGCACCTCCACCACTTATGAGACGACGCCCAGTTCGGTAATCGAAAGGTTATATTTCAATGTCCCAAAGCGGCGCAGGCCGCGTGACAAACGAAGATGATGATTACAATGGTTTCTGTACAGTTGATGATGAACTATATAGTCAGCGCTCACAATATATATATTGTCAAGAAGTTTATTAACGGGGACTCAGCGACGGCGCACGGCAGCGACAGTCAAAGCGGGGCCGACTCTCTGCACGAGGAGCGTGCTCTCAGAGAAGAGAACGACCCACTGGAAGGCGCTCGAGAGACGACCCATTACTGAGTAGGAACGCTTCGCTACAATTACCCCGGCTACGAAAAGGGAGCCGCCTGGCGACCTAGCAACTTGTCACTATGAGCGGGTCATGGTAGGGCCTCAGGCGCGCCACGTTGACAATGTCGCGCCCTCGACGGCGCATGTCCGAAGATGGGTCGATGGGTTCGATGAGGTAGTTCACCGGGGATGTGCGTTCGACGACACGGTAGGGGCCTTCGTATTTGGGCAGTAGTTTGGAAGAGAGGCCAGGTGCAGTGGTTGGGACCGAGAGCCATACGAGCGCTCCAGGAAGGAACGTGGACGCAGAACTGGTGGTTTAACCGCGAATGCTTTTCTGCCGCTCTTGGCTATGTGTAGTAAAGGTTTTGGAGAGCTCGCGACACTCCTCAGCAAGTCTGGCTGTGGCAGAAATAGGCGCACATTCAGATCGATCCGGCTTGTAGGGAAGGATTGTGTCAATGGTGTGCGACGGCTGCCTGCCATACAATAAGAAAAGTGGTGAGAAACCAGTAGTGCTCTGAGGAGCGGTATTGTAGGCGTACGTGACGAAGGGCAGAATGACATACCAATTTGTGTGCTTCGGCGGCGACGTACATCGAGAGCATGTCGCCTAGCGTGCGGTTCAAGCGTTCGGTGAGGCCATTCGTCTGCGGGTGGTAAGCAGTAGTTTTGCGGTGAACAAAGTTGCACTCTTTGAGAATGGCTTCGACGACTTCCGACAAGAAGATACGGCCTCGATCACTGAGCACCTCCTGGGGTGAACCGTGACGCAGCATGAATCGGCGGAGCAGGAAGGAGGCCACATCGCTCGCTGAAGCCGCAGGGAGGGCAGCAGTTTCAGCGTATCGCGTGAGGTGGTCTACAGCGACGATGGCCCAGCGGTTACCAGCGGACGTCAGGGGAAGTGGCCCATATAAATCGATGCCAACGCTCCCAAACGGTCGGTCAGGGCAAGGTAGAGGTTGCAGACCTGCTGGCGACGGGTGCGTTGAAGTTTTGCGGCGCTGACAATCGATGCAGGAGCGAACGAACTTCTCCACGTAGCGGTACATCCCTCGCCAAAAGTAACGTTGGCGAATGCGGTGGTAGGTTTTCGATACCCCAGGGTGTGCACGCTGCGGATCAGAGTGGAACGACTCGCATATGTCATAACGCAGACTGCGGGGTATTACTAGTAGCCACTGGCGGCCGTCGCCGTTGTAATTGCGTCGGTGGAGCAGGTCGTCGCGAACGGCGAAATGGTGGGCTTGACGACGCAACAAGCGAGTGATGGTGTGACCGATGGATCAGTCAGCAAGTCTATCAGTGAGGCAATCCATTGATCCTTGCGCTGCTCGGTAGCGATGGTGTGAATATCGATGGAAGAAACGACAAAGTGAGACGCTGAGTTGTGGCCATTGTCGTCAGGCAAGGGAGAGCGCGACAGGGCGTCGGCGACAGCATGCTGACGTCCGTTGCGGTACAGCACGCGGATGTCGTAGTCTTGCAGGTGAAGTGCCCAACGGGCAAGACGGCCTGAGGGATCCTTCAATGACGACAACCAGCACAGTGCATGATGGTCGGTGACGACATCAAATGGGGCGACCATACAAATAAGGTCGGAACTTTTTAAGGGCCCAAATGATTGCCAGGCATTCTTTCTCCGTGAGGGTGTAGTTGGTCTCGGCTTTAGTAAGCGTACGACTTGCATATGCGACAACATATTCCGGGAACCCAGGTTCGCGCTGCGCAAGGACAGCACCGAGGCCAACCCCGCTGGCGTCCGTGTGTACCTCTGTAGGGGCCGTAGGGTCGTAGTGGCGTAGAATGGGAGCAGACGTCAACAAACGACGGAGCTTTGCCGAAAGCGTCGTCGCATTCTGACGACCACGAATTGAGGGGCCCGTTACTTCCAAGGAGCTTCGTCAGCGGTGATATGATAGTCGCGAAGTTTTCGGAATGAAGCGCCGAAAGTAGGAGCATAGTCCTACGAAACTGCGCAGTTCTTGACCGGACTTAGGTTTGGGGAACTCTGTCACGGCCCGAAGCTTGGCTGGATCTGAGGAGGATGCCGTCCTTGGACACCAGTATCCTAGTATCGTCAGCTGACGTGCTGCAAATCGGCACTTCTTGAGATTCAGTTGTAGCCCCGGCGTCGCTCAAGCGTGTCAAAACCTGCCGCAGGCGTTGAAGGTGTGTTGAGAAGTCCGGGGCGAGAACGACGACGTCGTCGAGGTAGCATAGGCACGTGTGCCATTTTCAAGTTGCGCAGAACGGTATCCATCATGCGCTCAAAGGTCGCAGGCGCATTGCACAGCCCAAACGGCATGACGTTGAATTCGTACAAGCCGTCGGGTTTGCCAAACGCTGTCTCAGCCATGGGGACTCAGCAGTACCCTGAACGCACCCTAAGTCCCCATGGCTGTTGACGAGCGTCATCAGCCATGGGGACTTAGCAGTACCCTGAACGCAAATCGAGCGATGAAAAGAACTCTGCTCCTTGCAGGCTGTCAATGGCATCGTCTATTCGAGGTAGGGGATAGACTTCCTTACGGGTGATCTTATTGAGTCGTCGGTAGTCCACACAGAACCGCACAGAGCCGTCCTTCTTCGCAAGGAGAACGACAGGAGACGCCCACGGGCTGTTTGAGGGTCGAATAACATCGCGGCGAAGCATGTCTTCGACTTGCTCGGCAATTACACGACGCTCTGTTGGCTACACGCGATAGTGACGTTGTCGCAGTGGTGGTTGGGCGCCAGTGTCGATGCGATGCGTGACAGCAGACGTGCGGCCGAGAGAAGCTTGCGCTACATCGAACGATGAACGAAATTCTTCCAACAGGCATAGAAGCTGGGAACGCTCGACCGACGTAAGGTGTTCAGCAATCGAGGAACCAAATAAATCAGCGGGTTACGAATCAGATGTGGAAACAGCACTGAGCGAATGGGAGTTGGCGCAGTGCGTGTCACCCGGTGCGTCCATAACTTGTGCGTCTTCGAGGGCTTCAGCTCTGCCGAGACATTCCCCTCGCACCAACCTAACAATGCACGGGGATGGGTTCGTAACAAAAATGTCGGTGTCGCCCTGAATGACTTCCACGGTTGCAAATGGCACCAACAAGCATTTCTAGTGAAGACGCGGTCAGATGGAGAGAGGAGTGCAACGGCGTCGGCGAGACCGGTGCAGCAGACTGACACAGCCGTTGACGAGTTTGCAGGAAGTGTGGTGTCGTCTTTGACGAGTACCTTGGTAGCAGCCGGTGTACTGTCCGCGCGCGTCAAATCTGAGAATGGTGAGAGCTCTATTTCGGCTGGTGCGCAACGAATTACGGCGGCGTGACGGGCGAGAAAATCCCATCCCAGGACGACGTCGTGAGAGCATGAGGAAATTACGATGAATTCGACGGCGTACAGAGCGTCCTGAATCACGACACGGGCTGTGCACACCGCTGTCGGGTGAATATTGTGAGCGCTGGCTGTACGGAGGGAGAGCCCGGAAACTGGCGTCGTCACTTTTCGTAGCAGTCGGCTAAATTTAGCGTCCATAACGGAAACGGCAGCTCCATTGTCTACAAGGACCGATGTGCGCACACCATCTGCTAACACGTCTACTACGTTTGATGGGCTTTGCTGAGGATTTTGGGTGTTCGATAGCGTCGCAGCCCTTGCCTCTTGGACTGCGACGACTAGTTTTCCTGGTCTCGTGCGACCGGACGAGGCCGCATCGGTCACAGTGAGCGGCGTCGTGAGGACGGGGAGCGACGGGTAGGTGGACCTGGGCGTGATGTTGGTGACATAGGCGGTAGCGAGTAATAATACGGGCGGCTGGACTGGTTGGTGACGGCTGATCCGACTCGAGGCGGCTGCACGCGGTTGCAATAGCGGGCTACGTGACGGCGCAACCGCACGCAAAGCAGATTCGGGCGGTTGTCGGCAGTGCGCCATCGGTTTGCCGGGCTAGGTCCCATCCACGTGCAGGACGCGAGGGACGGGGCGGCTGCTGATATGACGACTGCATGGTTGGCTGCAGTCGTGGCGTGTGCGTGACGTCGGCGTAGGTTACCGGTACATCCGCTTCGAAAGAGCGAGGTCGAGCGGAGGCTTCGGCGTAAATGTGTGGGGCCGCCGTAGCGATTGGTGGGGGCGTTCTTGCGACAGCTTGGGCGTAACTCAAAGGTGCAGGAGCCGGATGGTGCTGGTGGTACTCGGGCATGACCTCCGCGATTTCCTGCTCGATTGCTCGACGGAGGGGAGGCAGAAGGGTGGTCGACGGCTGTTGAGCGTACCGAGGGCGAGCAAAGTCTAGCAGAGAGAACTGGCGCGCGATTCCCTCGCGCACGAAGGTCTTGATCTCTGCGAGCAAGGCGGAGTGGTCGGGTATGATCGACAAGCCAGCGAACTGGGCGTCGCGTGATGGAGAGCGACAGGTCATCAATCGCTGCCGGCGCAGCTCCTCGTAGCTTTGGCAGAGCGTTACGACGCTCTGCTTCACAACGCGTCGCTTTGTGATCTGTGCTGGAGTTGTTGGCGAGCAGCACGGTGAAGGCGTCGCCGTCGATGCCTTCATGACGTCCGGATCTTGTCGGCTTCAGACATGGTTGCGTGGCTTTCTTGCACAAGTCGAGCAAGTCTTCAATGTAGCTCGTGAAAGACTCGCCGGGCTGCTGGGCTCGTTCACGTAACCGCTGTTCGGCTTGCAACTTACGACGGCAGGGCGGCCAAACACGTCGATGATGGCGGTCTTGAAGTCGGACCACGTCGTAAAATCGGATGCGTCGTTGTACCACAGGCCCGCCACATCCGCGACGTAGAAAACCAGGTTAGTCAATTTGCCTGCCTCGTCCCATTTATTGGGGACATTCACGCGCTCGTTAATCGCGAGCCAGTCCTCCACGTCGGTACCATCATCGCCAGGAAGACTGGATGGTCGCGAATACGGGGGACGCCGGGATATGAGGTCGTTGTTGGCGGCGGCGTTTGCTGGGAGGCGTCTTGAAGCATGGTAGCCGGCAGGGTACGAGATCGAAGAGCCAGGGGCACCGAGTGAAGGCCGAAGCTGTTGTGAAGGCCCAGCACCTCCACCAAGAGGTTTATTAGCGGCGACGATACTGGACGATACAGCGACAGTCAAGGCGGGGCCGACTCTCAGCGCGAGCTGCGTTCTCTTCGAAAAGAGCCCAAGAGGGCGACCCACTAGAAGGTGCTCGAGAAGACGACCCATTACCAAGCTCGAACGTTTCGCTACAATTTATATACTGACACGCCTACTTCTTGTTTTATTTTCATGTATTCGGGTTTGACCAACAAAGACGGTTATCAACGCTCGACGCTGTCCGCGAAGCAGTGTTCGAGAAGTTTCGCGATTGTAGTAGATCGTTTTGTTAAGATTACGCGCCGCACGCGAATGTTCCAGCTTTATCGAGATATAACGCCGCCACCAGCAATATCGCTGGAAAGCTCGATGGCGCCTGTATAAAATCCGACGTGCTTGACCGATTGTCAGTTGATCGACGGTGGACGCTCTGTTCGCTGCTATCAGTGTATTGCTGTAGTTGACCTTCAGTTTCCCGGCCACAAGTTCGGCCAAATAAAGAGTTTCATCTGTGACGTGCTGACTGCTGCCCTCGTCGACGTCACAACCTCGTGACATTTTGATGTATTCGGTTTTGACCAGCAAGGACGGTTATCAACGCTCAACGCTTACCGCGAAGCAGTGTTTGAGAAGCTTCGCGGACAGCGTCGAGTGTTGATAACCGTCCTTGCTTGTCAAACCCGAAGACATCAAAATAAAATAAGAAGTGGGCGTGGCAATATATATATATATATATATATATATATATATATATATATATATATATATATATATATATATATATATATATATATATAGAGAGAGAGATTATGAGACGATGCCCAGTTCAGTAATCGAAAGGTTATATTTCAATGTAGCAACGGCGTGAGTCCAAAGCGGCGCAGCCTGCGTGATAAACGAAGATGATGATTACAATGGTTTCTGATGAACTATATAGTCAGCGCTCACACTATTTTCCCCCTTCGCGAAAGCGGGCAGCAGGTTAAGGGCAGGAACGCCGAATATATGGTTTCAGGCGAGAGACATGAGCGATCTCGGTGCTGCGGCGACGACGATCAGTAGCCGCGCTGGCTGGAGCGACGCGATAGTTCACGGCAGATGTCCTTTCCAGCACGGTGTATGGACCGAGATATCTATGAAGAAGTTTTTACAGAGCCCAGGGGTACGAACAGGTGTCCACAGGAGGGCTTCGTCGCCTGGACGGAACGAAACCACTCAACGTTTCGCGTCAAAACCGACTTTCCTCTTGTCCTGAATGGTAGCAGTGTTGGCGCGGGCAATTTCACGGCAGCGGGCGACGCGAGCAGCGAACTCTTCTGGAAGGGACGAAGATGGAACAGAGGGCGTGGATAAAAATGTGGTGTCCAGAAGAAAAGTCGGTTCACGGCCAAACACGAGGAAAAACGGGCTGTAATTCGTCGTGCGTTTTATGGCAGTATTATATGCAAACGTGACGAAAGGGAGTACAGTGTCCCAGTTTTTGTGATCTTGCTGAACATACATATATATCATGTCGGACAAAGTTCGGTGAAAACGCTCTGTAAGACCATTGTTTGCGGATCATATGCTGATGTGGTCTTATGGACGGTGTTAGAGGCCTGGAGGACTTCAGCAAGAACATGGGAAAGAAATGTCTTGCCACGGTCACTAAGGAGAACACGAGGGGCACCGTGGCGCACAAAATGGCACACAGGACAAAATCGGCTACTTCCGAGGTAGCACCAGAGGGAAAAGCTGCCGTCTCCGCGTAGCGAGTTAGGTGGTCCACGGCAGTAACAATCCAGCGGTGACCGGCTGGCGTAAGCGGGAGGGGTCCGTATAAGTCGATGCCCACGAAGTCAAAGGGAGCGGACGGGCACGCCAGAGGCTGTAAAGGGCCTGCGGGAAGAGATGTGGTACGTTTTCGGTGTTGGCATGACGCGCAGGAACCGACGTACTTGGCCACACTTGTTGAGAGGCCAGGCCAAAGGCACCGAGTTTTACAGGGCTTGTAAAACCTGGAGACGAAGTGAACGAGGGACGACTGGAACCCATTGGTTACCGAGAGGGTGGTAAATTTGACTACATAGCGTTCCATCTCGAAGTTTAAAACGTTCAAGCTGTCGTCTTAAGCGGCTGTTGGGGGCACGGGATAAGCCATTAAGCCGATCGATGATTGTGCGGCAGTATGTATCTGCATGATGGAGCGAGGTGAGGTCTGTGGATGAAAGAAAGTCCACTGAGGCAACGGACTCTTTCGGACTACCGGCCGTCTGCTTGGTCACTTGGCTGGGTGGTGATGAACAGAGTGAAGGCGACACCTGGGCGCTTGGCGAGAGCGGGCACCGCGACAAAGCGTCAGCATCTTGATGTTGCCGACCCGACCTATATGTGACACTGTAGTCATACTATGCAAACGGAGTAGCCAACGGCCAAGGCGTCCCGACAAATTCTTGAGAGATGATAACCAACACAGAGCACGATGGTCAGTGACGATTGTAAAATGCCGGCCGTATAAATAAGGGCGAAACTTTTGTACGGACCACATGACGACGAGGCATTCTTGCTCAGTGATGCTGTAATTTCGCTCAGCAGGAGAAAGAGTGCGGCTCGCGTAGGCCACGACCTGTTCTTCGGAAACGTGGTTCCGCTGCAGCAGGACGGCAGCGATGCCATGTCCACTTGCGTCAGTGTGTAGGACAGTAGACGCTGCACGGTCGAAATGCCGAAGCACTGGCCGCGATATGAGGCATCGCTTGAGAGTGTGAAAAGCCGCTTCGCATTCATCCGACCAGACAAAAGGTGCGCTGGGGGTCGAAAGCTTGTGCAAACGAGCTGCAATAGTCGCGAAATCACGCACAAAGCGGCGGAAGTACGACGCTAAGCCGAGGAAGCTGCGAAGGTCTTTAGGTGTGGTTGGAGTACGAAAGTGCAGTACTGCAGCAACCTTGTCGGGATCGGGCTCAATGCCATGTCTGCTGTCAACGTGACCTAATACCTTGATGCTGCGGCTGGCAAACCGACACTTCTTAGTGTTTAGCTGGAGACCGGCCTTAGCTAGACAGGTCAGAACTTCGTCTAGCCGTTCCAGGTGCCGTGAGAAGCTGGACGAAAAGATGACGATGTCGTCCAGGTAGCAAAGGCAGGTCTTCCATCTTAATCCACGCAGTACCGTATCTATCATTCGTTCGAATGTGGCTGGGGCATTGCACAGGCCAAAAGGCATTACATTGAATTCAAAGAGTCCACCAGGTGTGGCAAATGCAGTCTTCTCTTTAGCGGACTCGTGCATCGGGATCTGCCAACAACCAGAGCGCAAGTCGAGGCTCGAAAAGTAATCGGTACCTTGTAAAGTATCAAGAGCGTCGTCGATCCGAGGCATAGGATAGACGTCCTTACGAGTAATATTGTTCAGCGCTCTATAATCAACGCAAGATCGCACCGAGCCACCCTTTTTTTTAACGAGCACAACAGGAGAAGACCACGGGCTTGCCGAAGGCTTGATAATGTTGCGTGCGAGCATGTCGTTGACTTGTTCTTCTATAACTTTGCGTTCAGAAGCTGATACACGGTAAGGGCGGCGACGAATGACACGAGATCCGTCTGTGCCAATGCGATGAGCGGCCACTGTTGTTAGACCGAGGCCATCGGAACAAACGTCAAAGCAAGTGTTGTGTTTCATTATTATGGTCAGCAAGGCATCAGTCTGGGTCGGATTGAGATCTGTACTCAAAGTGGCCTTTAGAGCACGCGAAGAACCTTCCGCGGGCGTACACTGTGGAAATAACGAGTCAATTGAAACAGTGACGACACATACCGGTGCTTCTTCGGTAATGCTGGCAACAGTAGTCCCCTCTGGCAGCAGTAGGGCTTATGGCGTCTTGTTGTAGGCGGTGATGCTTGCATAACCACGGGTGAACCGCAGTAGACAAGATGCGATGGCGATGCCTCGAGAAATACAGCGCTGGCAACGTATAACCACCGCGTCGCCATCTATAACGTCTCGTGACCTGATCGTAAGTACGCGTTCTTGCCCTGAAGGCAGGAGAAAATCCGCACCTGTGACAAGGTTGGGCGGTGAAAAACCGGCAGCAGAAGAAAGCTCAGTGTCCGTAATACGAAGATGAGAGGTTGACCGCACGAAATGACAGCCGACGAAGCCGATAGGAAGTCCCAGCCTAAGATTATCTGATGATCGCATGAAGAAAGCATAGCCAGCTGTACATGATGGCGGACTCCGTCGATGAGAACGCGCGCAGTACACTGTCCGGTCGGGCAAATCGGGTTGTCATTACCGCCGCATAACATGGGACCGACTTAAGGAGTTTGCACTTTCCGTAGACGAAAACGCAATTCGCGGTTAATGACTGAAATTGCGGCTCCAGTGTCTAGAAGGGCGTCAACACAAACATCTTCCACACGTCCAAAGCGGCGCAGCCCGCGTGACAAACGAAGATGATGATTACAATGGTTTCTGTACAGATGCAGATGAACTATATTGTTATGTCTACAAAAGGTTTATTGAGCTGCGACGTACCGGTAGACGCGAAGGTGTTGCCCAGACGCGTACCGGAGGCCTCTCTCACCAGCCGAACGTCCTCTTCTACTCTCACCACCCTGTTCCCCACTACACAGATGCTCATACCCAAATCACGTATGTAGTAACATTTCCCTCCGCGCAGACGAAGCCCACCGGGCGAGTCAAACAGTCTCTCGCGGAACAAAGCGCTTCAAACGCGCTACATGGACAAGTTCAGTCTTTCCAGACCGTCGGCCATTTGAATGGAGACGCGCTACGCGGTAAGTTAAATCACTTAGACGGTCTGTAACAACATAAGGTCCCGCATAGTGCGCCAGCAGTTTTTCGCACAACCCGCGTTTTCTAGTTGGCGTCCACAGCAACACTAGATCACCGCGATTATACGTCACGTGTCGGCGTCGACGGTCAAAACGTGCCTTCGAGCGATCTTGCGAAGCAAGAGTGCGCAAATAAGCAAGACGTCGGGCTTCTTCTGCACGGCAGACGATCTCGGATATACAGGGATCATGGTAGTCCAAGAACGGGAAGACGGTATCGAGGGTATGACGAGGCGGCCGAGCATAGAGAAGAAAGAACGGACTGTAGCCGGTAGTTTCATGCTGTGCGGTGTTAAAATGCGTAAGTGATGAAAGGTAGAACGCTGTCCCAGTTCTTGTGGTCTGATGAGACATACATAGATAGCATGTTCGTGAGAGTCCTGTTAGTTCGTTCCGTTAGACCGTTTGTTTGCGGATGATATGGTGTAGAGTGCCGAAACGTGGAAGCACACACACGAAGCATCTCTTCCACCACGTCTGCAGTGAATTGTCGCCCACGATCACTGATAACAATTTTAGGAGGTCCGTGTCGTAGAACCACAAAACGGAGCATAAATAACATACATCGGCTGCAGTTGCCGATGGTATGGCAGCTGTCTCGCAGTACCTTGTTAAATGATCGGTGCATACGACTATCCACCGATTTCCATTAGAAGACCGCGGAAAGGGCCCAAGAAGGTCGATCCCAACTTGCTCGAATGGAGTTCTAGGGGGCGGCACAGGATGTAGTCGCCCTGAAGGAGCACTTGTAGGGCGCTTGTGACGTTGACACTCGTTGCAACTAGAGACGTAGTGTTCCGTCGTCTGGCGCATTCTTGGCCAGTAAAATCATTCTTGAAGCCGGCTAAGAGTTTTCGCTGTGCCTAAATGACCGGACGTTGGATCATCATGCATAGCCTGCAAGACGGAAACGCGGAGACTCTTCGGAACCACGAGAAGATACCGTGAGCCGGTCGTAGCGTAGTTCTTTTTGTACACTAGCCCGTCGCGGATGCAGAAGCGAGTCGCCGATGATTGTGGTTCGGTAGCAAGGATCTGCTGTATGGTGTCGTCCCTTTGTTGCTCAGTCTTAAAGGCATTGGTATCAGGAAATGGTAGGTCCAATGGTGCGATGTAGGTGTCGAAGTTGTCCGCGTCACAGTCCGTCAACGGGAGCGGTAATCGCGAAAGACAATCTGCATCAGCGTGACGACGACCACTGTTAAAGGAAACCGTAAACTCGTATTCCTGTAGACGGAGTGCCCAACGTGCAAGGCGACCAGACGGGTCACGCAGATTGATCAACCAGCAGAGAGAATGATGGTCTGTGACGATGGTAAAGGGGCGTCCGTACAGGTAGGACCGGAAGCGCTGCACTGCGAAGACTACTGCGAGGCATTCTTGCTCTGTGACGGTGTAGTTACGCTCGGACTTGCTGAGCGACCGACTTGCATACGCGACGACGTGTTTTGGTACCTAAGCGCTGAACCAAGACGGCGCCTACACCAACACCGCTAGCGTCTGTGTGGAGTTCTGTGGGAGCCAGAGGATCGAAGTGTCGAAGAATGGGATGGGACGTCAAAAAGAACTTCAACTCAGAAAAAGCGGACGTACATTCCGGTGTCCAGTCAAACCACACGCCTTTCTGAAGCAGGCACGTGAGCGGGTGCGCGATATTGGCAAAGTTAGGAATGAATCGACGGAAGTATGAGCAAAGGCCCAAAAAACTGCGCAGTTCTTTAACCGAGTGAGGTTGCTTGAACGCCTCAACTGCGGCCGTCTTCGCGGGATCCGGTCGTATGCCTTCTTGTCCACTAAGTGGCCAAGGACGAGTGTTTGGCGCTCTCCAAAACGACATTTCTTTGAATTGAGCACAAAGCGTGCCTTGCTTAGGCAATCCGGCACGAGACCAAGGCGTGTGTTGTGCTCAGAGAAAGTGCGCCCGAAAATCACAACATCGTCCAAATAAACACATGCAGACTTCCCACTTTAAACCTCGCAGAATGTTATCCATGAAGCGCTCAAAAGTTGCAGGTGCATTGCACAGTCCGAACGGCATCACATTAAATTCAAAAAGTCCATCTGGTGTAACAAATGCCGTTTTCTCCTTGTCTTCCTCGTGCATTGGAATCTGCCAATACCCTGACCTCAGATCCACAGACGAAAAGTAAGAGGCTGATGAAAGACAGTCTATAGCATCATCAATCCGTGGTAGTGGGTATACGTCTTTTTGGTGATCGCGTTAAGGCGGCGGTAGTCAACACAAAATCGCCATGTTCCATCTTTCTTCTTGACTAGAATTACGGGAGCGGCCCACGGACTACATGATTCTTGAATGACATTTTTCTTTAGCATCTCGCAAACCTGTTCATTGATCACTGCGCGTTCCGAAGGCGACACACGGTATGGTTTCTGTCGGAGAGGTCTATGGGATGCCGTGTCTATGCGGTGCTTCATATGAGAAGCAGGGAATGATGACGGAGCCTGTAGCTGTGCGAAATCGAAAAGACCGGCATGTTCGCGCAGAATACTCGCCAGTTCATTACGCTCGTTGGTGCGGAGAGACTTGTCAATCATAGCATAATAGAGGTGTCCCTGGCGTGAAGATTATCGAAATCGGGTTTATCTGAGGAATCGCTGCTCTCTGCAAGTATGGCAACGAGAATACTTGATGTTGACGAATCTCGGCCAATTTAGACCCTCCGGCAGTACCGTAGGTTCATCGGAGCAGTTGACCGCCATAAACCAGTACGCCCTTGCACAACTGACAAGGTACAGTAGGGTATTAAAACATTCTTCTTTATGCAACTGAGGTGAACAGGCTCCACGGTGGCGTCAAATGTCTCCTCGGTTGCAGGGTAACAGGCCACAGGAAAACACACTTGGCAGACAAGGTTGGCACAGTTGTGTCCATGGGCACACAAAGGGTACTTTCCTGACAAGGCGGGATTTCTATCAACGCAACTGGAACAGCTGAATCTACTGTCATCTCTCCTGTGCGGCAATCGACAGTGGCACCACAAAGCTTCAGGAAATCGAGTCCGAGAATTACATCATTCGTACTTTGAAAGAGAACAGCAAACTCCGCAATAAATTTCTGACAACCCAAACTAACAGCCACAGTACAGACTCCAACAGGTTGTAATACATCTCCACCAACTCCGCGAAACGTATCAGCACGGTCCAGCGGAACATAATTTTTCGTCCAAGGAGGCGTTTAAACACAAGACTCATCACTGACACGGTTGCACCTGTGTCCACTAAGGCCATTGTTGAGACACCATCGATAAGCACAGGAACCTTGTTTTTAAGCATGCAAATTAAAGGAGGTATTTCGGTTGAAATCGAAGACTGTCCAGCGACCTCACCCCCAACGGCCGCGCCGACTAGTTTTCCGGAGGAGGCGAGGGATACCGGCGCCGAGGAGACGGTGATCGGTTGGCACGAGGGGCCGGTGGTGGTGTCACACTGCGGTCGGAGGCCGGAGAACGGTTTCGTAGCGGTCTTGGTATCTCGTGAGATGCGCTCCCCGGGAACGTCGGGGCTCGTGCAGAGTCGGACCGATGGAATCTTGGTGATCGGTCGTACCTCGGCGGCTGCTGGTAGTTGCAGTACCTGGCGATGTGGCCTTCGACGCCACAGTTGTAGCAGACTGGTAGTGGACGCTCGCCGGACCACTGCTGAGAGCGCTCTGCTGTGAAGTGTCGTCTAACCGAATGCAGTGGGCCAGGTTGCTGAACGGGAACTGGCCGCCTCTGTGGGGCGGGGCCGGAACGAAAGCGTTGGTCGTAACGCTGGTCAGACGTGAATGAGTCCCGACGTGGCCACGAAGTGCGAGCTTCGCTGATGCCCGTCACACATACCGATGGTGGCACAGAAGCTAACGGCGCCGCGTAGTAGGTTGGACAGCTAGGCGGACGATGGATGGTGTCGTCGACCAATACGTCTTGTCGCTGTAGCTCTTCGCGCACGATTGCCCGGATAGTACGAGTCGGCGGGCGGGCTCACGTCGACGCTGGCGACCGTTGTTACATTGGCCAGCCTACCAAATTTCGGGGCAATGCGACGAGTCTTCAACTTTTCAATTTACGGCAGTGACGTTGGACGGCGGAGACGGAGGTGAGGTCTTCCCTACCTATCAGAAAATTGTAGACGTCTTCTGCTATAACCTTCAGGAGGTGTCCGACCCTGTCTTCTTCAGACATCTGCGGGTTCAAGATCTTACAAAGCTTCAGGACTTCCTCTATATAGGTGGTGCACGTCTCCCCAGGAGTCTGAGCTCTTTGAGTCAGCGTTCGCTCCGCGCTTTTCTTTTCGAATCAGAGTCGCCAAAGCACTTCTTGAGTTCATCAGCAAAAAGATCCCACGTCGTTAAGAACTCTTCGTGTTTTCGTACCACATCAGGGTGGTCTCCGTGAGAAACAGCGCGACATTTTCCAGTTGGACGGTGGAATTCCAGCAGTTGTACCGGCTCACCCTTTTTTTATGCGTCAGCCACGCGTCTACATCTTCTCCTGCCCTGCCCGCGAACGAACGGGTTTCAATATAGTGGTGCCGAGGAGCAGCCGGCGCTGACCTTTGCGTGGTTGAGGTTGTTGAGTCTTGACCTGCGCCGCTCTGGCCATGACGAATGTTGTCGGCGGCAGACCGGCAAGACGACGGCTCCGGCGAAGTTCAAGCAGCTGTGGCTCCGTGGTACGTTGACGTGCTGTACCGAGCACCTCCACCACTCTGTTACGTCTACAAAAGGTTTTATTGAGCTGCGACGTACCGGTAGACGCGAAGGTGTTGCCCAGACGCGTACCGGAGGCCTCTCTCACCAGCCGAACGTCCTCTTCTACTCTCACCACTACACAGATGCTCATACCCAAATCACGTATGTAGTAACAATATAGTCAGCGCTCACACTATATATATATATATATATATAATAATATAATATATATATATATATATATATATATATATAACGTATGTCCGCCCGAAGTTGGAATACGCTAGCACTCTGTGGAGTCCACGTCAAACGGTTTTAAAAATAAACTAGAACGCATTCAGCGAATGTCAGCTCGCTTTATCTGTTCGAATATCGAAGAAGGGACTCTGTAACTGAATGTGGAAAGTATGGAAATTAGAAACGCTAGAATTAAGAAGGCGGAAACAGATTGAAAATGCTTTTCCAGATTTTACATGCAGGGGTGAAAAAAACAGGGATGATTATTTGACGTGCTCTTACAAAAGGTTTCCAAGAACAACACGCAGTACCTTCATACAACCAATACACGTTCGAACAGATTTATTCCAATTTTCCTTCTTTCCTGATGCTATTAAAATGTGGAATGAATTACCGAATGATGGTGTGCAAAAAAGTACTTTGAGTGAATTTGAGGCTGCTCTTGACAGGCATTTTGTTGAAAATGTATAGATTATTAGTGTTCAGATGTGTTTCCTTACAAATGTTCCATAAGTCATAAATATTATGTTGCAAATGTTATGAGTAAAAACCTGTAACTGTGTGTCTCATAGAAGTGTGCTATATGTTACGGAATTTATGTTACAAATGCTCTCCAAATATTTATGTAATCTTGTGCAACTCAATACTTCACCCTCCCTGTAATGACCCTCAAGTGAGGGTTAACGGTATGATTAAATATATATATATATATATATATATGCGCCTTCATAAAACAACTGTTTATTTTGTCTATGTTTCGACGGGAGCCCCGTCTTCTTCAGGACATAACAATATTTACAGCGTGTGTATGTCCTCTTATAGCATGTTGAGAGTGGAGGGGAAAGGACAGAAACGAAGGGAAATAGGAACGTAAGAAGCAACGGAGAAAAAGGGGGGGGGGTGAACACGACTAAACAACAACAATAACAGCAATACAAAAAAAGAGAAAAAAAAAAAAAGAAACAGAAAAGAAGTCAGGAAGGTCAGTAAGAAGAGTTTTGCTTGACGCGGACATTGTGTTCGTTTAGGTAGCGACAACAATAGAGCCTCTGCGCACCCACCTTCCCCCAAACGGGCAATGTAATGACCCCGCGCATCTAGTGTGG